>NC_085845.1:9038023-9093023 GCF_035594765.1 Anolis carolinensis
AATAAATCTTTCATTTCCACCCCACTTTGATTCTTACCGTTCCATTTTGAACTGCAATGGGAAGAAGTTTGCACACAATCCGTTTGCAGGCAAACTGCTATAGAATACACACAGGGAAGTGCTTCGCTCTGAATCTAATAGCAACATTACCAATCTAGCCATTAGAAATGGATACAGAACTGCAATGGGATTTTGCAGGAATTATGGGTCCCTCTGCGCAATAATCAGAGATGAGTTTTGTGGTGCTTTTTTTCCTTCTGGGAACAGATGCAGGGTTATCTTTCCCTCATTTTGTAATTGAAAGAATGCTTTTATACTTTTCCTGTTGCTGTTGTGTGCTCTCAAGTTGTTTCCAACATGGTGATGCCAGCATAAACTTATCATGTTTTGAGAATGTGTGATTTAAAGAACTGAAAATAGGAGATCTGGCTCCAGTGGATTTGTCCCAAAACAATGAAATATGATGAAAGAAATGAAAGATGATAGACTTACTTTGATTGTGTCTTCCTACATGGCAGAATGAGATTAAACTGGAAGGCCCTTGTGGTCTCCTCTAATGCAATGGTTCCATGATTAGCCACACAGAGAGAGTAGCAATTGAGAGATGGGGCAAAATGAGGATATTGCCTCCAAAAAAATTAAGATTTTTGCCCCATTAAATATGTCTTCAGTCTCCAAATTTCTAGCATTACAGAGAGTAAGACTCTAAAATTGTTTATATCTAGAATTATACTATTTGCTGGGTTTGCAATTCCTTTAGCAACTTTGCCTGCCCCCTTTTCTTTGAAAGCCTAAACTTTATTGTGTTGTCAAAGGCTTTCATGGCCGGAATCACAGGGTTGTTGTGTGTTTTCTGGGCTGTATGGCCATCTTCCTTGATCGCTCAATGCCCAGTTGAAGTTTTAAGTTATGGCAAAATTGGAAATTTGGGGACTCTTGGAAAATTGTATGGAAAAATAATGTTCATGTCATGGAGCAGTGCTCTTAAATCTACCCACTCCCAAGCTATGCCCCTGGACATATCTATATATATATAAAAGAGTGATGGAATCCTGGCGACCGCCAAAACAACAAAACTAAACACCCCACAACCTTGGAAATTGACAACACAACCCATCATCCACGCCTCTAGGTTGATACAACAAAAAGAAAAGAAAAATAAAGTCCTAATTAGAGGGAGAGGAATAATTGTTTTTATCCAATTGCTGCCAGTTAGAAGGCTAAGCTCCGCCCACTTGGTCTCCTAGCAACCCACTCACCCAGGGGACAGGCAGAGTTAGGCCTCACTTAGGCCTCTTCCACACTGCCTATAAAATACAGATTATCAGATTTTAACTGGATTACATGGCAGTGTAGACTCAAGGCCCTTCCACACAGCTATATTACCAATTTATAATCTTATATTATCTGCTTTAACTGGATTACCTGGACTCCACACCTTTACCCTTTACCTTAACTACCACCAATTCCTCAATACTTTATTTCCCATACCACCATACTTCGCCACAGCAACACGTGGCCGGGCACAGCTAGTACATTCTAAAAGGGCAAAGTGGCCAAAGTTTGTCTCTGAATCCACTGCATTGTGTTACAACCTTTTGGTGGCAGCTGTGGTTTCTCTGTCCTCAAGGGAACTGATTCTTCCCAGCAATCTACTCTGGGCACTCTACTCTGTTCCTCAATAATTTTTTCCTTCTCCTTTAAAAAGAAAGTCTCACATTGAATTAAAAACAGTGAAAATCTCTTGTCTGAATAATACTATATACATGACATCAGGTGATAAAAGTCATGTACACGATATGGAGGGGCAGCGGTATTTGCATTCAATTTCCTCGCTTTTTCACATCAGTGGGGGGAGTGGGGGCAGAGAAACACTTCCTCGTGCATTAATTGTGGCTAGCATTTACGTTTCCATTGGTTGCCCTTTTGGCAGATCTCTAAGAGACTGCATGGAAACGACCGAGATGCTTTTCTTTAAGCTATAATTGCTGTGCCTTCGTAGCAAGGGAAATGAAGGCGGGGAACACACTTGGAATAAAAAGAAGGGGTCCCTTTGACATTTTGGTGATGCTGAAGGAATTTTGAAATGGGGCTCCAGAGGTTCAATCCTGCAGAATGACATTGATTGCAAAGGTCCCTGCGGATCCCACTAATAGAGCACAGATTGAAATTTGGAGTTGGGCTACTGTGTTCCAGACATTATCTGGTTCTTTACCGATTGCTCAAGACAGGCCACTTTAGTTAAGCGATTCTTATCCCCTCATGAATGCTGCTAGATTAACAGCACAGTCTATACATATTTATATCTCAATTATTTCACTATGGTTTGCTTCCTAGTAACAAAGTATGTTCAGGAATGAAAAATATGATACGTGGTCTCAGGCTGAAGGTCTCAGAGGTCATTCAATGGCCTAGATGAGCTGCCCTTCTCTTGAGTTTGGTATCTGAGCCTTCCAACAGTAATATATTTTAATTCTATATTAAATTTTTAATTATACAGTAGAGTCTCACTTATCCAACATAAACGGGCTGGCAGAACGTTGGATAAGCGAATATGTTGGATAATAAGGAGGGATTAAAGAAAAGCCTATTACACATCAAATTAGGTTATGATTTTACAAATTAAGCACCAAAACATCATGTTTAACAACAAATTTAACAGAAAAAGCAGTTCAATACACAGTAATGCTATGTAGTAATTACTGTATTTACAAATTTAGCATCAAAATATCATGATGTATTGAAAACATTAACTACAAAAATACATTGGATAATCCAGAATGTTGGATAAGCGAGTGTTGGATAAGTGAGACTCAACTGTATATATTATATACAGCCTCCAACTGCTTAAATCCCAACATCATGGCAAACACATGTACTTTTTAACTTATGGTGAAGCATATGCATTGATTGATTGATTGATTGAATATATACCCATCATTGCTCCTGCGATGGGATCCAAAGTAGCTTATAAAAATATTTAAACAATATTGGATTAAAGATCCTGTTCTATGAACGATGAAATGCCAGTGCTATTGAACCATTGAAGATGGCTGATATACAAGATATACAAGGTAAACCAATCACAGGATTTTCTTGGCAAGATTTGTTGCCTTGAGACACTGGAACTTGCTAAAGGCCATCCTGCAGCTTTTGATGTCTGGGCAAGAAATTGAAACTCCATCTCCCAGAATCCAATCTAACACTCAAACTACTCCACCACTAATCATGGGTATGTTAATACTGAATTACTTACAGTATGCTGAACAGTTACTTCTTGGGAGGAGAGCAATGGCCAATCTTGATAAAATAGTGAAGAGCAGAGACATCACACTGGCAACGAAGGTCCGCATAGTGAAAGCAATGGTATTCCCCATAGTAACCTATGGATGCGAAAGCTGGACCATAAGGAAGGCTTAGCGAAGGAAGAGAGATGCTTTTGAACTCTGGTGCTGGAGGAAAATCCTGAGAGTGCCTTGGACCGCAAGAAGATCCAACCAGTCCATCCTCCAGGAAATAATGCCCAATGGCTGCTCACTGGAGGGAAGGATATTAGAGGCAAAGATGAAGTATTTTGGCCACATCATGAGAAGAAAGGAAAGCTTGGGGAAGATCATGATGCTGGGGGAAATGGAAGGAAAAAGGAAGAGAGGCCAACCAAGGGCAAGATGGATGGATGGTATCCTTGAAGTGACTGGCATGAACTTGAAGGAACTGGAGGCGGCGACAGTCAACAGGGAGCTCTGGCGTGGACTGGTCCATGAGGTCATGAAGAGTCGGAAACGACTATGTGAATGAAGAAGTAGATGCTGAACAGATTCTTGGGGTAGTGTATATGTTAATGTCTCTGGGATTCACCAGGATAGAGCTTGTTGGTGAAGCCTGGGAGGATATTACAGAGGAACCAATGGGATCCACCATGCTGAAGAAATCAGTCAGCATCTCATATGGCTGCTGGCCTGAGAAGGTTAATCAACAACCATTAGGAAAGGCTTGGAAAAGTCAGCCAAAAGGTTGAACAGGGAAGGAGGCAGTCTGTTTGGCTGCAAAGCAGTTGCATTGGGAAATGCATTTCAAGGTCCCTCTTGTTGCTTAGCAAGTGCAGTGGTAGCCACCAGACTTCTTTCCACCACTCTTTACAAGCCATAGCCAGGGAGATTTTTTTCTTAACTGGTCAATGTACAGTATGTATAGGACTTTGCTAGCTTCTTCAAGAGGGAAAAATCACCTTTGAAGGAAAGCCACGGAGGTCGGTGCTACTGGAGAGTTATTTTCCCTGAACTGGTGAAGGAAAGAGAATAGCCCTATTTCCATGATATAATGAAGCCTCTGAAACGTCGAAGGGGTCTGCAACTGTCAATAAAACATCTCTGGGCAGCATCATACAGTGTAAGCACATGGACTTCGAGAAAGGGAGGGAAGTATATAATGTTATCCTCCCAAAGAAGGACATGACAAGGTATAATGTGTATATTAAGATAGGTGTGTGTGTGTGTGTGCTTTCAAGTCACCTGTTGGCTTATGGTCACCCCATCTATTTCATAGGATTTTCTTAGGTGAAAAATACTCAAAGGAACTAAGATCTTCTTTCCATGCAACTGATGCCTGGCAAAGTAGTGGACTGAGGAGTTATGATTATGACAATACTGTCATAATTGTGACTAAATAGGGATAATGGATGTGCAAAGGCAACTTTCATTTAAAGTAAAGGTAAAGGTTTTCCCCTGACATTAAGTCCAGTCGTGTCCGACTCTGGGGGTTGGTGCTCATCTCCATTTCTAAGCCGAAGAGCCAGTGTTGTCTGTAGACACCTCCAAGATCATGTGGCCAGCATGACTGCATGGAGTGCCGTTATTGCATTTACTAACCCATAATTGTTGTGTAATTACAATCTCTATACATCACAATTGTGACAGTATTGTTATAATAATAGCTCCTCAGTCCACTACTTTGTCAGGCATCAGTTGCGTGAGCAGAAGGAGGTCCAGTGGATATATGACATTTCCATCACATTCAAAGAAGGTGGACCAACAGAGGCTATTCATTCCATGAAATCTAATAGAGAGCACTGGCCCGAACATTTTTTACAGAGTCAGACCCATTACACAAATAACTGAATTCAGAGGCATCACATTTATTTCCCCCCAAATGCCACCAGACCTATCTTGATCAAGACTTCCTTGTGGCCACTGATGTAGTGACCTATTTAGACTTTCATTGATTGATTTCAAATATTTATACTGTATACTGTCCTTCTTCCAAAAATTCATTCCAGGAAAAGTTCACAATAATACATTAAGTTAAAAAAAATTACCTCAATAAACCATAAGTTGGCCCACAAATAGCAGTTCTTAGATGTATTGGACATAAAAGGCCTGAGTGAATAAAACATGTTTTCTTCTAGCATCTAAAAGGTAATAACTTTAGTGCCAGGTAAACCTTTCTGAGAAGGACAATTCATCATTGGAGCACCACAACCAAAAATTAACCAGCCTCCTCTAATTGAAGTTCATTTTTGAAAAATAAGCCATTCAAAGCAAGGTGTTAGCAAGCCACTCTTGACATGTGGGGTGACTGGCATAAGAATTAGGATACCACAATTTCTGCATAGCCTAGAAAGAGCAAAATGCAATATCAAGGATGACTTGAAGTTTCCATACTTGGATATGTCAATTTAAAATAATTTGCTGTGGTTATTTGCCATCATGTCAGCTTTGACTTAGGAGAGACCTTCAAGAGCTCTGGTGATCAGCAGCATTATTCAGTTCTTTCAAACGCATACTTCCTTGATTGAGTCAACCCACTTGTAATGAGGAGTAATTGCCTCTTTTCATGTTGCCTGCTGTGTGCTTTGTTGTTATTTGACATCAAGTCATCATTGGCTTAGGCCAATCTGATGAATGAGAGGCCTCCAAGAGCCCCAGTAATCAACAGCCTTGCTCCCATTTTTGCAAACTCAGAGCTATGGCTTCTTTGACAGAGGCAATCTACCTGCACTACGGTTCTCTCATACTGTTTTACACTTAACCAAATATAATATTAATATTAACATCATGTCATCTCATGATGTGATCTCAACTTAGTCACTTTGGGTTCTAGAAAGAGTTCTGGCTTGATTTGCTCTCAGACCCTCTGATTATTATTTTTATGCCCATGGAGTCCATAGAACTCTCCTCCAACACCACATGTCAATGAGTTCCTTTAATTCAGACAAGAACATAATGTATCTTAGTGGGAAGACTGGCTAGTGACCTGAGTGCCTGCTCAGACTGTCCTGGTGTTGTGTTGGAGCATTTCAACCTTTTTCTGTCCTTTATCTTTACACTGAACTTTGACAAAAGAGTCTTTCAAACAGAGGGCACCATCAAAGCTAGGACTCTGGCTCTCCTTCAAATAATTGGGAACTTTCTCTGTAAACTATGACATATGGTCATCTTAATGGAAGGAATAGACTCCCCTTTTCTGCCCTTAAATGAAAAAGACAATCATCTTAAAGAACAAGGAGTAACATGGCCAAACCCAGAGATCTAGTTTGGGAATTAAATCTTGCTCAGAAAGGAAGCTGACTCTTTGGTCATATGTGAGTCACTCTCAATCAATCTGCAATGTCTTTCAAAGGATAATTTGAGGCACCAAGTTCTTTATGGGATAACATGGATCTCTGTAAGCATAACTACTAAATGTCTTGTTCTCTGGTACGTATGCAAGATTTATTGGTCTGGGAGACACCAAAAGAATCAACCCACTTGCAGTGCTGCCTGACTCTTTTTCTGCTGCGTTCCACTTTACACAAAGCATTATCATCTTTCCCATTGTGTTTTGTCTTCTCACGATACATCCAAAGTATGACCCTACTTAACTGCATGAGTGTACACAAAGCATAATGTAGGATATCACCTATGACTGTTAAAAGTTTGCAAAAGTCTTCCCTTTTGGCTTGTTTTAATGGATACATCACAAAGAAGGGACCTTGTTGTAACCCTTTGAACATATTAAATCCATTATTTATTTATTTCGGATATTTCTGTCCTGCCTTTCTCCGCAACACGGACCCAAGGCAGCTTACAAACATTCATACAAACATACAAACATCTCCTTCGATCAGGAGAACAAAATAGATAAAACCATGATAAAACAACAATCAGTAAAATACCACATTTCAATTAAAACCATAACTTCCTCCCCCATGTGTCTCTCCTCCATCCCGATCATAAAATTCCCATTAGATGAGGGGTCTTTTAGGAAAAAGAAGTGGCAACTCTCATTCAGCATGAATATAGTTGAAATAAACAGATGTTGAAAGGGAGACTTTTAATAATAATAATAATAATCATCATCATCATCATCATCTTTATTTATAAACCACCCTATCTCCCCGAGCACTCAAAACCTTTGGCCTCAACATCTCACATTTACTTGACTGTGTTAACTCTTGAATTCATATTATTCAAAATATGAACAAATCAAGAAACAGAGGTAAATTATTTAAAAAAGGGATTGAAAGAAAATCCATGTCCATCCTGACCATGACAATTTATTGTATGAGACCAAAGGCAAGAAGACAGCTCCTGCTCCATGTTGTTTTGTTTTTGGCTAAGTTCCTCTTTTCCCTGTTGTACTCAACTCACTTCTTTTCTTTATTGAGCTGTCTGATTACCTATTGAACTAATTTTCTTTCCCTTTCAAGCTCAATGACTTCCAGCTGGGCAGCTGTTCCAGCAGCAATTTGCAGAACATTAATGCAAACACATTGGAAGAGAAAGGAGTGGGTGGATAAAAATCAGCCCTTGTTCATTAATGGCAACAGGGGGGAAATGCACTGGGATCCGTAATGATGTGCAACACTCATATTTGTGGATCCATTGCATTCTCATTGCACTGGCAAGTCTCTGTGATGTTCGTATCCCCTGACAAAGCAGAGGTATGAACTGTATAGTTCTCAAAGTTTGCTAAAAAATAAAAATAATAAAAATTGGGAAAGCACCGGGCACAGATGGATTACTAGCATTATAAATATTTTGAAAATGATATTTGGCTGCCACTCCAACAAACAGTGAATGACATACTTAAAACAAGATGCATACCTGAAACATGATAAGAAGCTAATATTACTCTAACACCCAAGGAAGATCAGGATTCAACCTTACCACACAATTATTGACCAATATCTTTATTAAACAATGATTATAAATTGTTTATAACTATCCTGACAGAAATACTGAAAGGTATACTTCAGCAGCTTATTTATCAGGATCAATATGGACTTCTCCTCAAAAGACAAAAATGAGACAATGTAAGGAATAAATTGGATATTTTGGAATACTTGGAAAAACATAATGAAAAACAAGTGGCTTTAATCTTTCCAGATGCAGAAAAAACCTTTGATAAACTGAATTGGCCATATATGTTTAAGGTGTTGGAGCATATGGATTTTGGTGATAATTTTATAAAATGGACAAAATCAGTCTACACTAGGCAGTGTACAAGTGATTGTAAATGGAAACCTAACCAAGCCATGTGAAATTCAGAAAGAGACAACGTAGGGATGCCCACTCTCACCTCCTCTATTGGTACTAGTTCTTGAAGTATTGATAAGTAACATATGAGGTGAGGAAAGGATTTCTGGAATAAGGATTTTAAAAGAAAATGATAAATTATGAGCATTTGCAGATGACTTGGTAATTAGTTTAGAAAATCCATTGAATGAAGTAGAAACCTTGATGAGAAAGCTGAATGATTGTGGAACTTTAGCGAGATTTAAAATGAATAATCAAAAAACAAAAAATAATAACCAAAAAATGGGCATAAACATTCAGGAAAAACTGTCAGATGTAACACATTTGGTGTAGTATAGGATATACTAGATTTATTTTTAATAGCAACTCTCAAGCAATCAAAAACTACATGCATCTGACATCTACCCTACTTACTCACTTAGGTGATCCCTCATTGTCTGACTATGGTTGTCTTCCAGGTGTAATGTCCTGGTAATGGATATGTAGGTGACTTGGAGACCTATTCTTGACCTGCATGTTCTTCCACAGTGAGGACATCGGTTTCCAGGTGGTTTGACACACCTTCCTCTTAGCACATTTTTCACTTTTGCCCTCTATTTGTGCCTCTTCAAATTCCACAGCACTGCTGGTCACAGCTAACCTCCAGCTAGAGTACTCAAGGGCTAGGGCTTGGTCTGGCTGATAAAAATAACCAGGATAGACTATGGCAATTTATGACCACAGCAGCAAGACTGCTATACACACAGAAATGGAAGAGTACAATAATACCAACAACAGAGGATTGGATGATAAAAATGATGGACTTGGCTGAAATGCACAAATTAACATGTATACTAAAAGAAGGGACATTGAAAACTTTTTAAAAACACTGGAAACCTTTTATTCACTTTTTGCATAAAGAGGAGAAGGGCTTGTCAATTCTGAATTTTTAAGAATAAATTAAAGATTTTTGTTATAAGATTAGAAAAGAAATAGTATAGAGAGGTCTAGAGGGTGAAGCGTATGATACTAACTTTCTTTGTGACTAGATTGGGATAGACCGGAGGTCATCTATATTTATTTTCCCTTTTTTTAAAAAGAAAAGGGTGTACAAAAAGAGAAGGTGCAGTAATGTTACATGGAAATGGAGCATGCATAAGTACAAGCTCTAACTGAAACTAAGTGTAAGCAAGATGTTGTAATGTTAAAACAATAAAAAGGAAAATGGAAAAAGGGCTAAACCCTGAAACTTGAAGAAAAAATCAAAGTTTGCAAAAGATTGATGAAGACACATAGAAAGACTCACCTCTGCTGCAAGATGTTGCCTTCTTTCTTCACATGCATAACCCCTACCTGCAGGTTTATGTTACTGATGGGAAATTCCTATTACAGTCCATATAGTAATCTGCATTAGGCATTCAGACAGGACCAGGGGTGAGTGACAAACTGAATGCATACAAACCTGTCTTACAGCATCATAGAAATGGAAGTGATCATAACAATAATCTAAATGTTTTTTATCGTGTCAGAAGCGAATATACTGTAAATCACTTCTGGTGTGAGAGAATTGGCATATACAGAGACGTTGCCCAGGGGAATGTGTACCATCCTGCTGGGAGATTTCACTCATGTCCCCACAAGCTAGAGCTGACAGATGAGAGCTCACCCCATCTCACAGATTCTAACTGCAACTTTCAGGTCAGCAACCCAACTTTCAGATCAACTGTCCAGCCAGCACAATGGTTTAATCCATTGCACCATCGCCATCACCATCTAAACTAACTATATGCTATTGCAGGAATCCATAACTAAATGTTCATTCTGATGTAGCTGTCTGATTTCTAAAATTTCTAGTGAAACAGAGGCCACTACTTTAGATAATTTATATTGCCATCAAAAAACTCCTATTTTCAAAAAGATCCTTTCTACTGTTTAGCAAACTTTTCATGCAATATCTGTTATTTCAGGTCCTCTCTGTCAGAGCAGTATATAACAAGTTCATTCTCTTTTCGAGTTGATATCCCTTCGGATGTTTAAGGGCCCTTACGGACAGACCCTACATCCCAGGATCTGATCCCAGGTTTTCTGTTTATCCCAGATTATCTGACAGTGTGGACTCATCTAATCTGGTTTAAAGCAGAAAACCTGGAATCGGAGCCTGGGATATAGGCTAAACATACCCAATTCCCTCAATATTTCTCACATAGGTTGGCTTCTGGACCTCTTTCCATCTTTGGTTGCATCTACGCATTTTGTTCTATGCATTTTGCATTTTGTTCCGTGTTGAACAATACTGAATCTCGGTTTCTGAAGCACTCCACTTCTTACCTCATTGGGTTCAATGTATTATCCAGCTATGACTCCATACAATTGTAGCATTATTTAGGCTGCATTTTACTAGACTATCTGCAAGAATATTATAGGTACCTTGCTCAAAGCCTTATCGAAATTAAGATATAGTGCATTTATTTTTTTATTTTTTTATTTATTTACAGTATTTATATTCCACCCTTCTTACCCCGACGAGGTCTCAGAGCGGATCACAATGTACACATACATGGCAAACATTAAATGCCATATGAACATAGAGACAAAGACAGAGACACAGAGGCAATTTAACCTTCTCCAGCTTCCAGCTTCCTGAGGGGATGCTCGATTCCGGCCACAGGGGTAGCAGCTGCTTTATCATCCACTGTGACATCTTGATGGATACTTCCTCATTCCAAACGGCAGCTGGATGATTTTTATGGTCTCGTAAATTAGTTAAATTAGCCTCCCTGCAAAGTGTGATCTAAATTCCTACTTGATAGATGCAACTATCTTTCGGTCGCTTAGGTCAACAACAAGCAGGGGCTATTTTTTTTAATTGTCGGGTGCTCACTCTGACACGGGCTGGCCTCGAACTCATGACCTCTTCTCATAGTGATTTATTGCAGCTGGCTACTTAACCAGCTGTGCCACAGCTATGCATCAATAGCATTACCCTGATCTAATGAGATCAGATTAGTGTGGAATGATTTGTTTTTCAAAAACTCATTGCTGCTTCTTAGTAATCTTTTTAAGTGCTCACAGACCAACTGTTCACTGATCTCTTCTAAAAGCTCTCCTATTACAGATGTCAAGTTGACCAGTTATTACTTACTCAAATTCTCTTTTTCTATCATTGAATTTGGGAACAACCTTTACTCACCCCAATCTGCAGGAACTTCACCTGTTCTTCATGAATTCTCACATTATAAAAAAAGCTTCTGAGATTACACCTGCAGGTTCATTTAATTGATCTGGATGCAGTTTATCTGGCCCAAACTCATTTAAAATTGTCAAATGTTAAGAATCTGCTTCTTCACCTATTTTGGGCATCTGCCCCCTCACTGCATCACTTATTCTATTTTCACCAGGTTGCACATGGCTCTTTTTAGGGGGAGAAAAGAAAGAAAAAGTAGGTGTTGAGCTGTTCTACTTTCTCTCCATTAGCATTTCATCCTCTTCTCCACCCAGTAAAACCTACTTGATCCTTGTTTTTTCCTCTTGCTCCAAATATAGCCAAAAAGAAGCTCCTTTTTATTATTATTTTCAACCTTTCTTGCAGTCTGAGCCCATGCTAAGCTCTAACCCTCCTGCCTTTCTTCTCACAAATACTGGTTAATCATATGTCCTCTTCCTTGCTGATTCGCTCCTTTTTCATAAATATGCCCCCTTTATATTATAGTTCCCCTGAAAGCTCTTTAAGCACTCCTCCTAGGTTTTGCAGACACTTCCTACTTTCCTTTCACATTGGAATCATTTGTGATTGTGCTTTCAATAATAACTCACTTTTAAGATTCATCCATCCATTGAATTCTTTTAGAACATTTGGCCAGTATTTCCATTGCTATGGAACCTGTAAGTCTGCTTTGTTTACAGAAGACCTTTGGGCAATACAGAAGATATAGTTCAAGTGATGAAGGTCACAGAGAAAAGACAATAAAGAGAAAGTATCACTTCTTTGTGTTGCCTATTATGAAACCATGAAGTTGGCAAAAGGGTTTCAAAAAGAGTTTGCCTGTGTTATCTCATCTTCAACATGGGAGAAGTGGTGGCTGAAATTCACTGATAAATCTAAAATGATCTGTTTTGATAAGATAAAAGTATAAGAAACCTTTTGCAAAGATGGGAAACTTCTTATAGACTTCTGCAGAAAAAGAAAAAAAACAATTTGTTCATTTCTGTTTTTGACAATGCTACAGAAATCATGGAATTTGCATTTTGGTGAACAGGAGTAATATAGGTTGTATTTTTAGAAAGATGTACTTTTTTCCTGTGTCATGTCGCTTCTGGTGTGAGAGAATTGGCTGTCTGCAAGGATGTTGCCCAGGGGACGCCCAGATGTTTTGCCATCCTGCGGAAGGCTTCTCTCATGTCCCCGCATGGGAAGCTGGAGCTGACAGACGGAAGCTCACCCTGCTCCCCTGATTTGAACTACTGACCTTTCGGTCAGCAGTCCTGCTAGCACGAGAGTTTGATGCAATGCGCCACCAGGGCTCCTACAGAAAAATGTATTAATATATTCTGCATATGCACAATATACATATAATTACTAGGAAGGAAAGACAGTAGCTATTTTAAATCTTTTTCTACATTTATATTCTATTCATCTCTTTCTTCTTTCAATATTTTATTGCTGTTCATCTTTAATAAAAAAATTACAACAGAAAAAAACATGTAACTCAGCAAAGCTATTACATGGGATTAAGGACAGAGACACTTGCAGTGGAATCATTGCGAGGCACTCTGATGGGAGAGGTGTTTCTATCAGCTCAATATGTGATGCTATGGTTTATCACAGATTCTGGGGGATAGTCCAGGATTGGGATCAATTATGTTGGGATCATTTTCAGTTGTGGGCCACTGAGTTGATCTCCGTGCATATAACCGTGACTATTGCTAAATCGGGAGCCCCCAGTGGCGCAGTGTGTTAAAGCGCTGAACTACTGAACTTGTGGACCGAAAGGTCACAGGTTGAAATCCAGGGAGTGGGGGGGAAGCTCTCGTTGTTAGCCCCAGCTTCTGCCAAGCTAGCAGTTCGAAAACATGCAAATGTGAGTAGATCAATAGATACTGCTCCGGTGGGAAGGTAACGGCACTCATGCTGGCCACACGATCTTGGAGGTATCTACGGACAACACCGGCTCTTCAGCTTAGAAAAGGAGATGAGCACCAACCCCCCAGAGTCAGACATGACTGCACTTACTTTAACCTATTGCCAAATCTTTTAAAATTTGGCAGAGGAAGACTGACTGTGTGAGTCTGGGGAAAGCTAAATGGCTCATTGCATTGGGGCAGTTGATGTTGTGCAATGGTTTGAGCATTGGATTAGGTATCCAGGAGACCAGATTTCAAATTCCTGCTCAGCCATGGAAATCCAGTAATGATCTTGGGCAAATTACATGCCTTCAACTTTATAGCGGAAAGCAACAACAGTAGCAAAAAAATTAACTCTACAAAGAGAGAAGACAAACATTGAAAAATAGATTGAGTTCCCTCTTTTTAAAGAGGAAGAACCCATGTGATATCCAGTCTGAGAGGGTAAGAAACCTTGACCTTGAAATACCAGCAGAGCACTAATCCAGTCTGAGGTCAAGCTGATAGTCCAACAGAGATGCAAACCTTAGCAAGATACACAACAGAGAAGCCAAATGTCCATCCCAGTGTCATAAGCCAAATACCAGAAAATCCAGAGAAAGCCACCTTGAGTCCCCTCCGGGGTGGGAAAGGTGGAGTATACAAATGGGGTAAATAAGAATCCAGAGCACTAAGTTGAATTAGAATCACTAAGACAAGGTCCAAGAGTAAGTTGAGAGTTCAAGAACAAAAGATAGCAATTCCAAAGTCGTAGCTTCTAGAAATGACGTTGCCGCCAGCAACAAGGTGTCACCCTTGAGCTCCTTAAATCCTAAATTATGTGTTACCTGTTTCTGGCTCTTTTCTCAAGAACTTGCACAGTGGATTCCTCTCTCTTTACAGGTCCATGGAAACGGGAACAGTTAACTCTTTCTCAGTCTGCTCAGAGGAACTCGCTTGAACTTGTCTGCAGACTGAAAAGTAGTAGCTCTTTCTTGAACCCCACAAACACCCCATGCGTGTTGCTTCAAAGCTTGGCTGAGGGAGCTGTTGGGCTCCAGCTTGACCATTGAGTCTTCCACTAGCATCTCATCCTCGCTTTCCACACTATCCACTATCTAACTCATTATTAGATATCAGGCTAGGTAGCTGTGTTTGTTAGAGACTTATATGCTATTCGTCTGGCATCTTGAAGAACAAACTCTGCAGTGCAACAGGGAACAGAAATTAGCACACAATTAAGACCCCCTCCAAAATCAATCAGACTAAATTATCTGCCAGAAGAAAATCTTCTCTTAATGGGATTCTTAGTACATTTGTTGTTTTGTTTGCTTTTGGAAATATGAAATGTCTAGTGAGCAGGAAGACTTTAATCCAATTGGGGAGAAAATGGCTAGGAAATAAATCTCTAACAGGATACATTTATAAAACCAGCATTGATTGCTGCCAGTAATCCATATGAGGCACTCAAGGTGGCCCACAAACAGCCTGAAAACAATTAAATCAAGAATATAATCTAGGAAATGAGGCCTCACACACAGAGTTGCTCAATGGGGGTGCTGAGTGTGCAACTACTGTAATCCATCCCACCCACCTGCACATATTTTTCCTTGTTCCCCACAAAAATCAGTCAATATTTTGTTTTTGTTCTTCCTCATTAATGACTTTCGCCATTTGAATGAGACTCAACTCTAGCTTGGCCACATGTGTCCCAGTTTTTATCTGTGAAATGCTGGAAGATATATGGCTTTTGGTGCTTTAATTTCTAACAGTCCTAAGAGCTAAAGTCTGCAAAATATTGATTACAGTAGAATCTTAGTTAAAAATACCTATGGGGGTTGGTAGATGCCAGATGCATGTAGTTTCTGGTTGCTTGAGAGTTACAATTAAAATAGGCCTAGTATATCCCATACTGGACCATAAAGAAGGCTGAGCGAAGAAAGATAGATGCTTTTGAACTCTGGTGCTGGAGGAAAATCCTGAGAGTGCCTTGGACCGCAAGAAGATCCAACCAGTCCATCCTCCAGGAAACAAAGCCTGGCTGCTCACTGGAGGGAAGGTTATTAGAGGCAAAGATGAAGTATTTTGGCCACATCATGAGAAGATAGGAAAGCTTGGAAAAGATCATGATACAGGGGAAAATGGAAGGAAAAAGGAAGAGAGGCTGACCAAGGGCAAGATGGATAGAGGGTATACTTAAGGTGACTGGCTTGACCTTGAAGGAACTGAGGGCGGTGACGGCCGACAGGGAGCTCTGGCCTGGACTGGTCCATGAGATCATGAAGAGTCAGAAACGACTGTGTGAATGAAGAAGAAATGCTACCCAAAGTCTCTATCTATCTATCTATCTATCTATCTATCTACCTACCTACCTACCTACCTGCCTGCCTATATCTCTCTCTGGAGTTACACTTAAAAATTTACCTGTTTTGATTTACATACAATTTCAACTGAAGTACAAACAAAGAGAACTTATCTTGTTTGTAACTTGGAGACTGCCTTTATTATAAAAACAGCATTGTGCAAGCAGTATGCAATTTTAGTCAATAAAAGGATAGTCAATAAACCTTTGCCAGTGGCTTGAGAGTTCCGTTTGCTTGAGTTTCAGTTCTGAGTCAGAGTAAAAGTAACTTGCTAAAAACTGGTTGTAGAAAGTAATTTTTAAAAAAATCTCAGAAGACCATAACATTGGGCAAACCATGCTCTGGCTCAGCATAATTCATGCTGTAATTCATATTCTGTTGTTAATTTGGGGCATTAGAACTAGTACATCTTAATATTTTTATTAAATTCTGTTTAACTTTCCTGAAGATTCTATTTAAAATTCTAAACAGGAAATGAAATGGAAGATATGTAAAGGTACACTGAGCTTTCTTGAAATATAATTTCGCCTGAATCTAGTGAGCTAAGAAGACATAAATCATATGAGTTGGATTCATGTACATCAGTGGAAAAGAGAAGAAAACAACCCAGTAGGCTCACTACTAGGAATGAGTCAACTGCCCCAGGGAGAGGATTTTGTGGGGTTCATGAAACAGCTGGAAATTATTAGTTGTTTCATTTGATCCTTTTTCTATTTTTAATGACAGGTTTTGGGAAGAGGGTATTTTCTCCTTCATCTGCCCAGATTAACTTTGTTGGTTTACTTTTCTATATAACTTGACTTGTTTAGTGGGTGACATCATCTGCCGATAAGCCTCAGACTATGACATTTCTTTGTCCAAATCTGGCTGGTAGAAGTAAAAAACTGAAACCGCCAATGAAAGAAAAAGAATATCAATGTCCCCAAGAAACAAGACCTATATTGGCTCCTATTGAAACTTTGGGGACTTCTTTCTGATCAGTATTAGTTGCTACATGGAGTGAAATACAAAACTATTAGAGAGCAAGAACTTTACTTGGAGCTGGACGAGAAAATGGCTGATGCAGAAAAGAAATGGTCAGGTTTAATTTCCTTTGCTTGACATATGGTATTGCTGCTTCTGAAGCCTGTGCATCTCACAGGAAGAGAGACAGCAAAAAAGAGACAGCTGATATCAAACTGGAGATTGAAAGGTAGGTAATTAAGTTTGCTCTGGAGGTCTGGAGTGATAAATGCATACCAGACCCGATGGTTAAGATCAACTCATCACAAGAGAACAGCCTAACTTCTTTCTGAAAATTCAGTGGCAGCTTGACCGGCTAAACATTGCAATAGGTGAAGGCTGCTATCCTTCATCATGCTTTTGTCATGAAAATCTAAACTCATTTCTTTATATTATTGTTAGGTTCCTTCAAATCTTCTGACTTATGGGAACCCCTAAGGGGCTTTCTTGGGATGCAAGTGTGTCTCTCAACCAAGGCCATCGGGGGGGGGGGTGTCAATGGCTGAACAAGAAATTGAACCCTGGTCTCCAGAGTCTTTGCCCAATGCTCAAACCCCACACTGTGGTGCCTCCACCTACTGAATACCAACATTATGTAACCAATGATCTTTCTGACAATATGACTTCTTATCTTCCACTTATGAAGAGAGGAATGCACAGTAGGAGGCTCTGCAATCCTGGGGAATTGGATCTGCCAAATAACAATGCACCATCCAAGAAGATGCAAGTGCTTGGCTAGAATACTCTTGGTTAGGCCCAACAAAAATAAACCCATCCAAACCAGTAGTTTAACAAATAGCCATCATAATAGTATATCCAGTTGAGTCAATGACTTTACACTGGTTAGGATAATTGTTTTCAACCTGTGGGCCCCCCGGTGTTTTGGCCTACAACTCCCAGAAATTCCAGCCAGTTTACCAGCTATTAGGATTTCTGGGAGTTGAAGGCCAAAACATCTGGGGACCCACAGGTTGAGAACCACTGGGTTAGGATTAATTGACAGGATTCAGGCCCATGTGAAAGGTTTTCCCTTGTGGAATTCTACTAACAAAGCCATATGGTGAATATATCCATTGCAGAAAAGCCAAAAAAAAGTACCACTCTATTTGTAAGCAATCCTTTTGCTGCTGCTGATGTTGTTGTGTACCTTCAAGCTGTTACTTATTTATGGTGACCCTAAGGAAAATTCCTGCCATCCCACTCTTTTCTGAGGCTAATAGTGTGTGATTTGCAGAGGGATGTGTGTTTAACATCAGCAGGATTCTCACACCTGTGTATTAAACTCAACAAGAGTAAGCTGAAAAGGTAACAGTTGCCATTCGGATTTTGGCTGGTTGAAGTAAGCATTCCCCAAAGGATCTATGAAATTCATCACACTTACCTTTTTTAGCACCCTAAAATGCTAAAGGGACACTCCAATGATGGATAGGCATGCTACTTATCACATGACGTCAGTGTACTTCCTGTTGAAGTGCTGCCCCCAACTGGACTAGAAGCATCGTAAGACACTTCCCTCCAAATGTGGGAAGGCTCCTGTGTTGTGCTGATTCTAATGGAGCCATCACAATTCAGTGCCACTTCAGCGCCACTTGGGAGGCTGGCAAAATGGCACCGGGCTGGGGGGGGGGAGGTTGTCCGTGTGATGAGATCATAAGAGTCTAGGTGATCCTGGACCCAAACCATATAGATTTTAAGGGTCATAACTAAAAATTTGTACTTTGCTCAGGGACCAATTGGCAATGATTGAAGTGACTTTAGTACATTATTGTTGGTGTATTTTGGTGTATGTGTGAAATGTTGAATCAAATGTTTTGTTGTTGGAGTTTTGCAACTGTGTATTCCGGCATGCTTTCCAGAAGCACACGGGTTAATGGCAGGCCAGCTTGAATGATAGCCTGCCTAGCCAATAGGTCAAGCCTTCCAGTCTCAGAAATGCGGACAGGACATTCTTCATTCGTCATGGAATGTGGATGTTGCCGGCAGAAGAGCTTCGCTGATGATCGGCAAAGAGAGAGGACATGCTTTGCCTTGCTAGGGAAAGCATGGGTCCTATGAGCAATGGACTTTGTAGTTATATATAGTTTGTATATAATAAAGCCTTAGAACCGCTGTGATCAGCTGAATTACGACTGTGGTATTGTTTGTCAGTGCTGCTTTTAGCCAGATGCTTAAGCGGTCTGAAGGAAGGTGGATTGGTGAGAGGCCTGACTCACCAATAAATCAGGGTGGTTTGGAGACAATTAGCCCCCTGACAATTATATGCTCACTCCTAAATAGTCCCATAAGTTATGGGACTATTTAGGAGTGAGAATATAATGGGCCATAACCATGTATTATTGAAGGCTTTCATGGCTGGAATCACTGGGTTGCTGTGAGTCTTTCAGGCTGTATGGCCATGTTCCAGAAGCTTTCTCTCCTGACGTTTTGCTCACATCTGTGGCAGGCATCCTCAGAGGTTATGAGGTACCTTCACAACCTCTGAGGATGCCTGCCACAGATGTGGGGTGAAACATCAGGAGATAAAGCTTCTGGAACATGGCCATACAGCCTGAAAGACTCACAGCAACCCAGTCCCATAACCCATAATCTGGCTGACATGTTTTGAACTAACTGGAATTTCTGAACTTGGTATAGAAGGAGTACAATGTACAGTTCATTGCAGAAGTCCAACCTTGAGGTAACCAGCATATGCTCTATCAACTTTCAGAAAAAACCTGCCTACCAATTTCATAACAACATATCTAATGTAATCCCCCCCCCCCCAATCATCTTAGAAACAGTTCTGGGATTTCTGGATTCATATATACATAAAGGGCAACACTGTGTTTTCCTGCCAGTCTATATAGATGTGAAAGTTTCATGGATCTCCCCTTCTGTTCTGGCATCTTTAGTGTATGTGATTCATCATTTGGCTAATTTGATATACAAATATATCGATGCAAAAAGCACACTCGTCTTCTCCTACAAGGTTCTCAGCCATGCTAGGCATTTCATACGTTAAGAAAACTGTGATTAAATCCTGTTAAGATTCAATAAACACTGTAGAGGTTAATTAAATCTTTATAGATTTATTCCTCATTCAATGCATCTTCTGTAACAGTGATCATTGCCAACTTAGCGATGAGGGAAATTGAGAACTCTGAGCTACAATCAATCTTTTCCCTAAATTAACATGGCAGTATAGAATAGAGTTAACACTGGAGGAAGAGAGAGAGAGAGAGAGAGAGAGTGAACAGTAGAATAGTTTGGGGTACTTTTTCTCTCTCTTAAAAAGAAAGTCCTTGTAATGTAAGGGAGAAATCAAGGTCATACCTGCCAACCCTTTCCCAATCAATTGAGTTGACATTGTACAGACAGTCTACTGCAAACTTGGAATCTGTCCATACAATCTGTAAACTTACAAAATTCAATCTCCAAAGTGGTAGCTGTAATGCACCAACTCATGCTCATGAGTGGGAGAGGTGATCCCTTGAGAGTAGCTTCCACCACCACTGATTTAACTCAGGTGACCCAATAGCTCAGTGAGAAACTACTGACAGACTTTACTTGCACTTTTTCTACTTTTGGGCCTCCCTCTCTCATGGCAGATGGGAATCCTATACACAGAATCTGTGTGCACACCAAGCAAAGGTGTGTGTAGAATGTGTGGAAAAGAGGAGACCTTGAAAGGAAAGCCTAGGTCATATTCAACTGCAGTTAGTAAGGTAAAGGTGTTCCCCTGACATTAAGTCTAGTTGTGTCCAGCTCTGGGGTTTGGTGCTCATCTCCATTTCTAAGCCAAAGAGCCGGCGTTGTCCGTAGACACCTCCAAGGTCATGTGGCTGGCATGACTGCATGGAGCACTGATACCTTCCTGCTGGAGCAGTACCTATTGATCTACTTACATTTGCATGTTTTTGAACTGCTAGGTTGGCAGAAGCTGGGGCTAACAGCAGAAGCTCACCCTGCTCCCCAGATTCAAATTACCAATCTTTCAGCTGCAGTTAAAACAACATAATTCCGAACATGACTAGCTTAACATTCCTATTGTATTCACAATACAGGTGCTATTCTGAGTCTTGGATGTTAATTAGAAGCTGAGAGTCTGGAACCCTTTGGTTCAGGTTATGACCAGGTTTCCTTAGGTACGACAAGCAGCCTCAGTCCCTAAATCTCAGTCTGTTTGCCTCCCTTTGTCTTCTGCAGTGACTTGTGGATGTGTCTCAAAGCTTTTGTATGTCTCCCAAGCTAGCCCTCCACTTTGGGCAACTGTCTCCTATGATCTCTGTTGCTCCTTAACCTCCAATAAATACAACTGAAAACCAACACATTTTTCACCATCCTTTACCTGAAGGCGAGACTATATCGCTCAGCTGCGTTGATTAGCTTTCCTAATCCAGTGGTGTGAAACAAAGAGATGTCTTGACACATATTAAAGAGCAATCCTTTTTTAAATATGTCATGAGCCCCCAGTTCATCAAAACATTATTGGATGGGCAGCTATGGTCATCTTGATATTTTGTATTGTAAGTCTTGTAATCCATCATCATTGACTATGTAGTTTAAGGCTGATAGATATTGGATATATAAGGGGCCCTTTGTATACTCTGGAGTTTGGTACTAGAATCTGCAACTGCTCAAGTTCCATTGTTAACAATCTATATATATAAAAGAGTGATGGAATCCTGGCAACCGCCAAAACAACAAAACTAAACACCCCACAACCTCGAAAATGGACAACACAACCCATCATCCACGCCTCTACGTTCATACAACAAAAAAGAAAAGAAAAATAAAGTCCTAATTAGAGGGAGAGGAATAATTGTTTTTATCCAATTGCTGCCAGTTAGAAGGCTAAGCTCTGCCCACTTGGTCTCCTAGCAACCCACTCACCCAGGGGACAGGCAGAGTTAGGCCTCACTTAGACCTCTTCCACACTGCCTATAAAATACAAATTATCAGATTTTAACTGGATTAGATGGCAGTGTAGACTCAAGGCCCTTCCACACAGCTATATAATGCATCTATAATCTTATATTATCTGCTTTAACTGGATTATCTGGACTCCACACCTTTACCCTTTACCTTAACTACCACCAATTCCTCAATACTTTATTTCCCATACCACCATACTTTGCCACAGCAACATGTGGCCGGGCACAGCTAGTGGTGTAATAAAATGGTGTATTTTAAATAAAAAGGCAAAATCAATATCTGCTTTTTTGGATTAAAACAATATTTTCAAGCAGTGCTGGATTTACCATTGTGCTTAGGAGTGCTTAAGCACAGGGCCCCATTGGCCAGGGAACCCCATCTTCCTGCCAATTTTTTTAATGATGGATTTTGCTTATGTGGTGCAATTCTAAATTCGAAGACATTCTGCTTTGGAGCAATTCCAGACATGATAGAGTTGATAGACAATGATAATGTGCCACAAAGCAGGCAGTGTAGACCTACTAGACCAACCTCCTTCAGGGCCCAAGTAAAGGGCGCCATAACTTAACTAGCACAGGGCCTCATTTGTCTTAAACCTAGCACTGTTTTCAAGTCATGTTTGGTTGATTGCAGAGTCAATGGATATGGAGGTGGTAACTATTTTTTAATCTCACCTGGAAAAACAAGATAAGTGATGTTTTACATTTCTACTGTGTATGTGTTAGTGTTCAATATATCAACATTTCTTTCTGGAAGCATGCATGGCTCACTGAACAATGTTGACTCTTGCTAGAGCTCATCAGAGCCTCTTCCAGCAGTGCTGGAAGGAAAATGGCTTTAGAAATGTTGCCCCCAGATGCTCAGCTTTCCACTTCAGATACCTGTGGATCACCAAGAAATGTTTGTGTTCTTCAGGTTCCCTTTGTTTCACTCGCTTTAATATTCATGACAATTCAAATGATTTGACATTGTGCACTTCCATATAAAATTGCTTTATTTCCTTGGAGACATTTGTAGTCATGCTGTTTTCTTCACAACCATTTATATAATGCTAGAGATAGTTTTCCCACCATGAGTGCATTGTGTGCATACATTTCCCATAACTTAAAAAATTTCTAACCTTGGTAAATACCTAAAATTAATGTGAGTTTGCTTGACATCGCTGTCAGTTGAGTTCTCATTTCCAGAAACGTCCTTGTAAAATCCAAACAGCAATAACAAAGGAAGGTAAGCAGGGCTTGCAAAAATGGGCTTATGGGGCAAATGAAAAATAAGAGTGAGAGATGTTTCTTGCAACTTTGTGCCATGGGACGT
Source organism: Anolis carolinensis (assembly GCF_035594765.1). NCBI lineage: Eukaryota > Metazoa > Chordata > Lepidosauria > Squamata > Anolidae > Anolis > Anolis carolinensis. The sequence continues at coordinate 9,061,212 of NC_085845.1, forward strand.
TTGCAAGTTTAAAAAAAGAATGCTATTGCTTAGCCAAAGGAAAAAATAAAATAAAAGCAGACTGCACACAGTCATGGGAATCACCACAAAGCAATGAAAGATCTTACATAAGGTGGTTGAGGAAAACATTGTCCTGGAGGATTTGGACCTCTCTTTCCTACTTACCAGAATAACTTACATTGAAAGCTGAGGGGAAACAATGTAAAATCTGTCAAGTTCCCAAAGTCATAGAATCATAGAGTTGGATGAGGCCACAAGAGCTATCCAGTTCAACCCTCTGCCGTGCATGAACACCCAATGAAAGCATTCTCGACAGATGCTCATCCTTTGCTTAAAAACCTCTAGAGAAGAAGACGTCATCATGCTTCAATATGTTCAGCATATTCCAGTGCTGAACAGCTCTTATTGTTAAGAAGTTTTTGTAATGTCTTGCACAGACTCTTCTCCTGCAATTTGATTCCATTGCTCCATTGTGACCTAGGCCCTTATTGCATCACACACCTAACCCAAGCCTTCCCTTGTTGATGAGAAAGCAAAATTACGCTTTTATGCCGGTTGGGAATGAGGCCTGTGACTGAAGTTTGAGGGACGTCATATGATGGGTTTCATGCCCATCCATCCATCCATCCATCCACTGGCTGGCAAGCATCCTAGAATGCTTAAATTGCTAAGTGTGATGAGGTCCTTAATCTCTAGAGGAGAAGAAAACTAGTCTTCCTCCTCCTCAATGTGGCCTCCTTTCAAATCTTCAGCCCTGGCTATCATGTTCCTTTCTCTCAGCTGTCTCTTCTCCAATCTAGACATACCCAGCTCCCTTAGCTGTTCCTCATAGGGCTTAGTTTCCAAGCCTTTGATCATTTGGATCACTTTTCTCTGGACACATTCCAACTTGTCCTCCTTGGATTGTGGAGCCCAGAACTGGATACAGTGTTACTCCAGATGAAGCCTGACCACAGCAGAATAGTGTGGAACTAGGACTTCTCTCAATCTAGACACTATAATCCTATGGATGCAACCTACATCCCACGCTGTGGCGCAGGCAGGAGAGCAAGCCAGGTCAATTAACTGCAATGAATCACTCTGACCAGGAGGTCATGAGTTCGAGCCCCGCTCGGAGCCTATGTTTGTTTGTCTTTGTTCTATGTTAAAAAGGCATTGAATGTTTGCCTATATGTGCAATGTGATCCGCCCTGAGTCCCCTTTGGGATGAGAAGGGCAGAATATAAATGCTGTAAATAAATAAATAAATAAATAAATAAATAAATAAATAAATACAATCAACATGGGTTTCTGAAGCTACTGCATCACTCTATCGACTCATGTTCAGCTTGTGATCTACTACAACTCTGAGATCCCTTTCATATGTACTGTCTTCTAGCTGGGTATCACCCATCCTATATTGAGACATTTCATTTCTTTTCTGTTGAAGGGTAGTACCCAGCATTTTTCCCTGTTGAAATTCATTTTCTTCGTTTTGGTCCAGCTCTCTCATCTGTGAAGGTCCTTTTGGATTCTGGTCATGTCCTCTGGAGTATTAGCTATCTGTTCCAATTTGGCATCATTTGCAATTTTGATAACTATGCCCTCTGCACCACCATCCAAGCCATTGATAAAATCAAGTTGTTGCTTTTTTTGTTTTGATTTCAAAACCTGGAAAGGTCAATGCTTAGGCAATGAAATTGACACAGCATATGTTGCATAACAATTAACATCTGCTTCTGAAAATCTGCTCCATGGTATTTCCTGGTTTCTGCACAATGCTGCGCAGCTTGAATTGAGAGATACAGCACCGTTCCCTTCTCTTAGCACCACCTCTTGGGTGGAGGAGGGAACTGCAAGCAATTAAAAAGAGAACTTCAGCCATACCATGACCTGCTCTCAAATTCAATTCTTTTAATGAGAAAATGCATAGCTGAGGACCAACAGATGCAATTTTTAACATCTACTATTAAATAGTTTCTTTCATATCTTTGTCTTCCATTAGACTTATTTGCAGTTTAATAACAAACAGTGAAACAGGGAGGTAGATGAATATAGAGTAGAGAGAAAATATTTTAAAATTAGTCTCATTGGGGTTAAAAACAAACTTGGGATATAAACAAACCAAAAACTGCAGCTATGTTCATTGATCTCTGTACAAGGGGTCACAACTCATTGTTTGCAGCCTGACTTGAGGTGGATTGCAATAAAATACTTCTTTTTATTTCAATTATATTTTTATGTATATGTCTGCCAACACTCCAAATTAAGCAAGCACAGTCCCAATTCATCTTCTGTTATCTCACTTTTTCAGTTGCTTTTAAGAAATGTTCCAGTTTGCCTCTCCTCCCCCCCCCACACAGTCCCTTTTGTTCTCTGCTTTCTTCATAAGGTCATAAAATCATAGGACTGCCCTGCTCAATGCAGCAACCCCCAGCAGGTAGCTCTCCAGCCTCTTTTTGAAGATGCCCAATGAAAGGGACATCCTTCCCACACACCTCTCTAAGGAATTGTATCCATGGCCTAACAACTCTTACTCTCAAGAAGTTCCTTCAAATGTTTGTTTTAAGTCTTCCCTCTTATAATTTAAAATCATTGGATCTGACTCTACTCATATGAGCAGCAGAGAACTAATCTGCCCCTTTTTCTCTGTGACATCCCTTGAGGTGTTTAGAGATTGCAACCACGTCACCCCCGAATCTTCTTTTCATCAAGCTGAACATGCCCAACTCCCTTAACCTTTTGCATAGATTTCGTTCTCCAGCTCTTATATGAATCTTGTTTTATCTTCTCTGAACCCACCCCAACTTGCTTATATCTTTAAAATGGGGTGCTCAGAACTAACCACAGTACTTGAGATGAGGCTTCAGTTTAGTTGCTGCAAATTTATTTCAAAGGCCAGGAGCAGTTTGAACTCAATTAAGTAAATGACATGAGTGGAAATAATCTTGCCGTTCCCACAAGGTTCACTTAAACCAGTGGTTCTCAACCTGTGGGTCTCCAGATGTTTTGGCATACAACTCCCAGAAATTGTAGCCAAACTGGCTAGGATTTCTGGGAGTTGTAGGCCAAAACACCTGGGGACCCACAGGTTGAGAACCACTGACCTAAACATTTGGAAGCGCTTGCTGGTGGTAAGAGATCTTCTACAGTGGAATCTTCTTCTGCCTGGGAGTCCAGTGGAGTCTCCTTCTGTGGAGGTTTTTCGATACAGAGTAGATGGCCATCTCTTTGGAGATCTTGCATTGTGTCATCCTGCATTGCAAAATGGGGTTGAAATGGATGGCACTTATGGTCTTTTACCTTTGTAGTTCTATGAAAAGCAAACTGCTACAGTATCTTCTAGTTTATGTGTCCTTCTTAATCTCTACACACTAATGTTGCATGGCTACACCTTTACAGCATTTAATGTGTGAAAAGTGATGTAGAAATGTTCTGGGCACAAATGGTTTTTAATGTGTCATTCTCTCCAGTACTAGAAATGTGAAGATTGATGGGGAAAAAAATCTTATTTGGGAGAGTAATGCGATCATTTTCCCCTCTTCTAAGCTTCAACCCTACTTTACCACTTCATCTCTTTTTCTGGCCAACTCAAACCAATAATCAAGAGCTGCCTCACACAATCTAGAAAAAGATTGTCATAGCAGACACAATTGCTAACAAAATATATACTTCTCTCCACTGAAAGTACTGCACCCTTGTTTTCTGCCCATCCCCACTCCAACTGAATTCAATTGAGTTCTTCTGAAGCAGCATCCTTCCCAAGAACACTGGAAATTTGCAGGAGCATTGCATAATCAAAAGGGCATGACTTTTACATTGTTACAGTGCCTGTCTTGTTTTAAAGCCATTCTCCTTCACTCTCTCTAACTTTTGTATCTGATCAGTGAACAATTTTAAAATTCCAGGGAGAGAGAGAGAGAGAGAGAGAGAGAGAGAGAGAGAGAGAGAGAGAGAGAGAGAAACTGATCCTTCTGTAGCATCCAACAAATCATGTCTTCATGTCTGATAGACTTCAACCAGCAACACCTGGAAGCTTGCCCATGCACTCGACTCAACCTGAGCCATAAAAATGGTAATGGATCAAATTTGACCTATATAAATAATCAATAAAACTCCACAAGCTTCACCGCAGTTTGGCAGAGCATAGTATGTGTGTGTGTGTGTGCTTGTTCCTACTTGTCCTGCAGGACTTTCATTCTCACTCAGAAAACAAAGGTTGTTTCCAAAATTGTCCACCTAAGTTTTGACAATGCAGTCGTGTAAGCCAAGAATGCCTTGGTGTAATGCTTACAAACAGAGTCGGTAATTATTACTTTTTATAAACCACCAATCCCCAAATCTCCATCCAGTGTGACCTGCTGGCTGGAAGATTCTTGGGAATGTATCCCCTAAAAGAACCTTTCCGATCTAAGTTTAGCTTAGACATTTCTTACTCAGACATGAGTGAGCCTCAGCCTGGTGAGATAAACACCACTTATTCTTGCTCAGTCTAACATACTATTTATCACAAAATGATGGTGTAGATCAGGCATGGGCAAACTTCGGTCCTCCGGGTGTTTTGGATTTCAGCTCCCAAATTGTTGGAGATTAAGTCAAAGAGGGCCAATGTTTGCCCATTCCTGGTTTAGATGCACCCTAAGTTTCATGCAGCCTAGGTCAAAATTCACTCAGGCATCCTTTAATTATCTTGTTCATCTAAGAAACCCACAATTGTTTGGAGTACTTTATAAACCTACATTTCTCTTTACTGTATCAAATGAATAAAATGGAGCTCAGTCAACAACTTGATGCAGAAATTGAAGTCAGAACTGTTTCAGCCATTTGAGCAGCAGCAGCAAATGGGCAAAATAATTGTTATCTCCATTAAACAAACTGAATGGGCAAATAATGAGGATGACATAAAAGAAAAATTAGATGCAGATGCCCTCTAAGGCTTATTGGTAGTTATTCAGAAAGCATAAAGGAGATTCTTCCTCCTTCCCCAGATGCCTTAGGAGAAAACATGCATTCAGCAAATTGGCTATTAATGGGTCATGAATATGTGTCAATGGCAGATGAGAGCCCAGTTCTCCAAAAGTACGTATATCTCTACAGCAGCCAATTGTGTGTGTGTTTTTTGTGCCAGAAAATAGCATAAATGGCTTATATTGTCCATTTAACTTCCAGATCTGTTTCTAATTGAAAGTCATCTTCTGGATTTCTCAGGGCTATTTCAGATTTGATGGATAAAAAATGCCGTGGTGGGTAGAAGCACAACGCATTAGTGCTTTTGCTCTTTCTGTGCTTCTTCATTCAAATAAAATCTTGCCCAGTTTTCTTAATGTAATGATGTTCAAAGTGTTCCCAGTTTCCTAGAACTAATAGCTTTCTCCACCAAAGGAAACATGCAAGGTAGATTTCATATGAGACAAAGCAATGCAGAAAGCAGAAAGTGGAAGACAAGCATGTTGTTTGTTCATATTAAAATGTTGCCGTCATATGCCATGTAATTAGCTTGAATTTATGACAACTCTATGAATGAGGGGATCTAATTGCTCTAAAGCAGCAGTTCTCAACCTGGGGTCCCCAGATGTTTTTGGCCTACAACTCCCAGAAACCCCATTTTACCAGCTGTTAGGATTTCTGGGAATTGAAGACAAAAACATCTGGGGACCCCAGGTGGAGAACCACTGCTCAAAGGCACCAGATCTCAACTGATCTTGAAAGATAAGCAGGGTCAACTCTGATTAGTACTTGGTGGGAAACTGTCAATCAAAACCAGGTGCTGTAGGTGATATTTCAGAGTAAGGCCAATGGCAGCACCACTTCTAAATATTTGTTGCCTAAGAAAACCCTAAGGAATTCATGGGATCACCATAAGTTGACAACAACTGACTTGAACACACACACTTTAACAAGATACCTCCAGGAGACTCACAATATGTCCAAAGTATGATAGCCTCATTTTAGACATGTTGGTTTCTTTTCATAGTTTGAGCTTGGCTTGTTCTCAGATCTATTGATTTGTTGTTGGGGTACTTTGGCCATCCACGGTATCTGTAGAATTCTCTTCTACCACTACCATCCAAATGAATTAATTATTTTCCTGTAAGTTTTCTTGACTGTCCAGCTTTCACAACCATATCTAGAAAATGGAAATACCATGGGTGGATGATTCTGACTTTGTATTTAATGTTATATCTTTAGACCTGAGGATCTTATCTAGTTCATCCCAGCTTCTCTTCCTAATCGTATGCTGCTTCTGATTTCTTGACTAGGGTCCCCATTTTGATTTATGACTCAGTCAAGATAAAGAAATCATGGAACTATTTTTCAGTAGATAGAAGGTGACAAGATATGCAATTATGAGCGAGTCAAGCCAATTTGCATTACACTCATATAGTCAAGGGACCTTATCAAAGCTCAAGGGAGGTGATATAGGTGTTAGCCATCTCCAAATCCAACAGTTGATGTCACAAAGAATGAGAAAAAGACACAAACCCTTAGCCATCAGAGGTCAAAAAGACAAATAAATCCATTAGAAAAGAGTGCACAAATGCCAAATCCCAATCAGGGAACAACAAAAACTCCCAGCTAAGGGATATAGAGCTACGTTATTTATTTACAGTATTTATATTCCACCCTTCTCACCCCGAAGGGGACTCAGGGTGGATCACATTACACATATAAGGCAAACATTCAGTGCCTTAACATAGAACAAAGACAGAGACAAACGCAGCTCCGAGCTGGCCTCGAACTCATGACCTCTTGGTCAGAGCGATTTGTTGCAGCTGGCTGCAGCTGACTGCTCACCAGCCTGTGCCACAGGCTACGTTACCCTTGAAATATCGGATGCTGTACTTAATGAAGAGGCATTAGCTCATTCAACATGGTTACTTGTCATGATAATGTTCTACAAATGATTGGGATGCCTCTTCAGTGTTCCCCAGTTTCTGTTGAGGTTGGAGCCTACCTTACTGAGCTTCTGCATTGGCTGCATTGGCCATTAATTGCTCAGATTTAATAAGGGAAGGACTATCCATCAGCTGGACCCAGTAGCCTTTCTATGGACATTAACACATCAAACCACTATTCCACGGCAGTCTTGCAATCATTGATACCAGCTACATACCAGCATGAACACTCTCATTATCATATGCTTCTCTATTCATGCAAGTGCACCGTGGACCCACATTCATGTGTCTGCATATGCGTGTAACCCTACCATCCCACACTTCCAGTGCTCTGTAATTTTAATTATTAATTTTTAAAGTAGTTCTGCCAGCACATAATGGGAACAGCCTTATTTCCCTGTGTACATGACAGAAGTATTGATGAACTGGCAGCTTTTGATATGTTTCGCCCACAATTAGAGGGGAAACAGGTTAATTGTGGGGAGGAGGCAGGCTATCACATGGCGCCATGTACATGGCATCATGTGATAGGGACTGTCACCAAAGGAAGTGGTCCTACGTCAATGCCTGTTTGTTTTCCTCATGCAATGTAGTCCTTAATCTGACCCCAATGCAGTGGATTCCTTGGATGCCAAAGAAAATGAATTAGGACATCATCCAGCAGTCCCTAGCAAAGCAGATATCTTTCCAGTTTCGAAGGAAAAGACCTTGCATATGTTTGACAATGCATCTCATGCCTCTCTCTTCATTGTGTGCAGAGTCTGCAATGTTAATTTTGAAAAAATAATTAATTTTGGAACTCATCATAACCCCTCATTAACTCATAAACATTGAAACAAGTATTGTTGTGTAGGAGCTTGTTACATTACTCCAAAAAAAAGAGAGTAGAAAAATGCTTAATGAAATCTTCTCAAGAAAAAAAGGCAATAAAATTGCTTAAATTGGAAGGAGGGACATGCAATATGCCCCCAAAGCATTTTTACACCACAAAAGAATAAGTGAATATTACTTGGTATATGAAAATGTAACTGTTATCCATTTTCTTGAAGAACATCCCTATTCCTCTAATAATCCAAAAAGTTATTTGTTGCGGGCAACATCATTAATCATAGCATGTTCCTTCCACACTTTGTTTTTGCATGTGTGTGTATTCAATGCCCAGCAAAATTGCTAATGTCTCAGGGGGGATGCAGTCATCTTTGTGCATACTCGGTTATTTATTTATTTGGAAAGAACAACCACAAATCCCAAGAGGAAGAACAATGCACATATTGGACGTTGATAAATAGCAGACCATGAGCTGAGAACAGCCATGGACACAGTGAAACACTCCAGCGATGAAGAAGATCTGCAAAGAGGTGCTGGTTCACCTATTCCCTTACAGTCTGGTTCTGTGGTGCTGCTGACAGCTACGGCAGTGTTAGTAGCCCATCTAGGAACATTTTGGCAGAGACATCCATCTTCTTTATGGGACAGGGAACAATATGTGAAAGTGAGAAATGTGCCTTCAGAACAGAGCGTCAATTATTTAGGAGGAAAAGGAATTTATACTAGAGTTTAAATCCTATCGATAGTTCTGAGAAAAGGTGCATCTTTTCATCAAGATGTAAAAGCATTGCATCTTGACACCACTTTAATTGCCATGGCTCATGCAGTGGAGACCTGGGAGTTACAAGATTTACAAGGTGTTTATCCTTCTCTGCCAAAGAGTGCTGGTACTTCACCAAACTGCAAATCTGTCCTGTTTTGTCTTTCAAGAACAGCCTTAAGACACTGTGGTAAGTAAATGAAAACTGCTTTACTTCAGCAAAACATAAAGTACTGCACACTCAGTGGAATAATGCAAAAGGAAGAAAAGAAGTCTTAGGGCAAATGCAATTCTTAGTCTTTGATACAGTTCCAAATCAAATAGCAGTCTTACTTCAGACAAAGAAACAGCAATGAATCCAGCTGCAGACTCAGAGCAGGCACACGGAGAGTGAAGGCTTTGTCGTCAGTTTGTTACCAGCAAGAGCTGACTGCACCTGCTTCTGCTTTATAGCTCTGAGTCCCCTCACAGTTGCTAGGGCAGTTCCTAATTACTCAGCTGCATTTCTGGCAGCTATTCTAGCTGAACGACATGTCTGCTCTGTTTCCTTTCACCTCTCCTGAAAAGTGGGTACTTGCAAATCTCCTCCTCAGATTCCAACTCACCCTCAGATTCATGAACACTTTCCGGCTCCCCTTCCTCTTCTGAAGAAGAGGAATCCCTAACAAAATCCCAGGATTCCATCACATTGAACCATAGTAGTAAAAGTACAGTTAAGAAGTATTAATTCTACACTGCAGATGCATCCTAAGGTAAAGTCACTCAATCTATTTGATATAGCTATGTGTTGGTTCTCCACTCTTAATTACTCTTATAAATTGCTTCTTGCCTCCATCTTCTTTCCTCCCCATCATCCATGAAGAAGAGACATGATGAATGAGTGATGAAGGAGAAGAAGCTGCTTTCTTCAGCTTGCTTCACTATATTAATTCCAGTTCTTTCCTTCATTTCAAAAGAGCATACCTGATACTGGATCAACACTGCCCTACAATCCAATTTCAGAATGTGAATTAACTGCATTTAACTGGATTGTATCAATCTACACTGCCCTATAATCCCAATCAATGCAGTTATTCCACATTCTGAAATTGTATTATAGGGCACTGTAGATCCAGCCTGAAGTGGAGAAAAAACCCAATAGCCACACCTGATTGCATAGATAACTAGGTTGTGTCTCCCCCACTCCATCCACAATCCAAATCTTCCATTGAAGCTGTGCTTTGCTTTTGTTTCCCCAAACTATTACCTTCCTGAGAAAATGTGTTTCTAGTCATCATTAGGAACCTTGGTAAAGAGCTATGGATTTCCCTTAGAGAAGTACTAGTGTGCGCTGTCATAATGCTACAAATTAAAACAGAATTCAACCAAGAATAAACATCTGCAACCATTTTTTTTTCATTTAAGGAAACAGGCATCCTCATGCCAAACAGAGCAGGAAGTTCAAATTATGTTATGTGCTTTGTATGAAAATGTTGCTTTCTCCTGGAACTAATTAGAGGTACTTGTTCCTATGGTAGATGCCACTGTTGAGAGCAAACAGAGCAGAAAAACAGAAATTAGCTGTATTAGTCATCAGTGCTTGCATTGTTGTGGTTGCATGCCGACAAGATGACTTCAAATTATGATGACCCTACAATCGAGAGACCAGCAAAAGCCTTGGTCTTCAACAGCCTGCTGAGGCCATGCAAACTGAAGTCTGAAACTTTCTTTATTGAATCTGTGTATATGTAATATACAGTCTTCTTTTCCTACTGCCTTCAGATTTTCCCAACATTATTGCCTTATCCCATGACACATATTGTAATTATCCCCCTTAATATCAATAGTATGTGAAATGGAAAGAAACTTTCTATATTGTGGAGTTTCAAAAGGAGAAGGATCTTAAATTTCATAAAAGCACGCTTCCTCTCCACATCAGATCAGTGGACATTAAAGACAATGAGTGAAGGTTAATCAATGACATTCAATCAAAAGTCAAAACACTGCTTTTCTCGGGTAACCAGTCTCCAAAAAAATCTGCCCAAGCATATAGCGATGCTTCAGACCACATCCTGCTGCTTAGGAGCTACAGAACCGGTTTTCCCAAATGAAAGGCACAAGGATGTGCACTTTATCCTCTTCATGGTACTCATACAATAGGCAGTGTTCATCCCACTTTGGATCTTTTGTAATATGTAATGTGTCTGCATTTTCTGAATGGAGAACTTCCACAAAATTCAAGAGCACAATTTTCCAGCAGACTTGCTTTTCTCAATGGATCCTTCAGAAGTTTATTTTCATATCCTTGTTCATACATCATCATGCACACATCTTTGCTTTTGGTACCTCAGTGCCCACTACCAATTGAAAGCCCCACCAAGGTTGGCCTTGGCTCCTCAGGTATTCTCCAAGGTTATGATTGCCTCTCTGGCCTCACTGAAACTACAGAGCCTCCATATGTTCCCTTATTTAGATGATATTCTTCTAAAATCTCACAAACTTTTAGGGGCTCAATAAGTCCTGACAGCCCCCTTAGCACTTCTCCAGGACATAGTTTCATTATGAAGACATAAACGAGTCATCTCAACTCAGGGGCTAGTCCATTGAGGAACTGCAAGGGACACAACTGTTCGCTGCCACCAATTTATATTATTTATTTCTTTGCTGCCACCATTTATAACATATATGTGCCACCGGTCTCCACAGCCAGCACACAGAGAGACCTGGAGATGGAGGAAAACTCTGTCTTATAGAGTGATGGTTAAATAAGCAGACTGGCCACCTCTTTATAATGTTTCTAAGGAAGACACACAAACACTTGGAGTGAAGTAAAACAGAATTATGATGTTTATTTGTACTTGAACAGAAATGTTGTGTATTGGTTTCAATCAAAATAATTGGCTTTGCTTTAACAGTGAATGATTCTTAAACAGGAATTTCTTGAAAAATATTGTTCCCTCACAAAGGAATATTAACAGACTTTTCAAACCTTAGAGACCTCTTCCCAGAGGGGCCAAACTCAAGCACTCTATCCCTTTAGAGGCTCACTACTGTTCTTAGCACTTCTCCCTGAAGGCTAATTACTTTTCCTTCAAAGAGGTTTCTCTCAAATAGTTCCCAAAAACCTTCCTTTCTTCCTTCTAAAAATTCACATCCTAGCTCTACAAACTCCAAATCCTATCTAACTCTCTCTCTGGCTGAATAGCTCCACTAATAATTATGAATTTACAACAAAGAACTGATAGACTTGGACTGAGACTTGGAATGTGCCCTAATGTTTTAATTGATGTTATAACCTGATTAATTTAATGTATTATTATTGTTGTATTGTAACTGTTTATATTGGTGTTTTATAATTGGTTGTAAGCCGCCCTGAGTCCTCCTTCAGGGGTGAGAAGGGTGGGATAGAAATGCTATAATAAATAAATAAATAAATAAATAAATAAAGTGTCTCTCTGGCTCCGCCCACACCCAGTTGCTAAGCAACTCCCTCCAATTTTACCAACCAATCAGGCTGCAGTTTCTCACATGAATCTGCCTGTTGACTCCTTCCCCTTCTTGGCTTAGCTTTTCCACGCAAAGCCTTGAGTTGCCTCTGTACACCAATCCTGCAAGGTAGGTGAATCCGTTACAGGAACCCTCATAGAAACAAAAAAATATACATTGTCCCATCTCCAGAGATAGTAGAAAAAGATAAGAAAGTATCTCTCCTTTCTTTGAAGAAGAAGAGGTCAGCAGATGTCATGGCATTTACTTATCTTCAGGGTCTGATGAGTTTCCATCATTGTCTCTCTCCCATCCAGTCCTTTTCTCTCTCTGGGCCTCATACCTCTCCATCCTCCCAGATCAGTTTTAGTCTCTATCTCTTCTTCCCTCTGCTACTCCTTATTTGCCTTTTAACCTTCCAATTTTCTTCATCTTTTCATATTTTTAACAATGAACTCTATGTGCAAACCAGCTCTGTGACATTACTGGTCATTACTATCATGTCTGCTGAGAAGATTAACTCCCTAATAAAATGTTCAGAGTAGCAGTTTCATTTGGTAGCATTCCAGTACAGTCTCATTTCATCAAAACATGTTTTAGTGCAGTGTGAAGAAAGGACATGAAATAAACCTAATGTTCGCATGCTATTACATTTCCATTCTCATTCCAACTGGGCATTGTAATCCCCTCTCAGAGAAAACCATAGTTTGGTGTTACATCCGAATCAGCAAAATTTGATTTGTCTTGAACACCAAGATTTAGCATGAAACCAACCACTCATTTAGAGTTCAGATTTGTAATGCAAGGCTAAGGTAGCTTGCCAAGTCAAAATGCCTGCCAATATGGAGAGCCGGTGTAGTGGTTAGAGCAATAGCGGAGAATTGGTTTGGCTTCCAGCCCTGAATTGCCTCTTAATCCGCTTCCCATGGGCCAGGTGATGTCAGGGAGAGGACCATCCCTTCCCACAAGTGTCTCTTTCCCTAGGGTCATGCCTCCTTCTGTTATCTGGTCTTCTTTCCCTTCCTCTATGTGGAAAGGATTAAGGAATGAATTGGACATAGTGGGAGCAGTTCTATTTAAAGCACCAAAGTTGAGTAAGCAGGCACATTTAGCAGCAAGCCAGAAAGCATTGTTGTCAATTCACAGAGAACTTTTTTTGGTCTTCTGAGTAAACTACAGAAACATCTGCCAACTCAAGGGAGGGCAGCAATCATCTAATCGGAAGGGACACATTCCAGAAGAGGAGCTGAGTTAATCTACAGCAACAGAAAGTCAAAAAGAAACTGTGCCACTTTCGAGACAATCTGCTTATGCCTGGCCATCAAGCAGAATCTCCTCCTTTGTTGCATCTCTGATAAATGTGTGAGTTCTCCTGATTGCAGTATATTGCTGGCTTAAAGTGATATCAGGTGATATGATGAAGCTCAGCTGGAGATGTTTGTCAAATTCATCAGTAAGAAAGCATCATGAGTCCTGCTACACTATTTACGAGCTTCACAGAGATATCTGTTTGGCTGCTGAGAAAGCATACTAGAGAGCCCATTAAACCCAAAATTGACAATTTCAAACCACTAGGTGAAATCAGCCTTCCTCCACTTTTCTGCATTGGCTTCCCCAAGGTACTCATTAGTGGCTTCCCAATTTTATTCTCATCTCCGTTTGCTTCCTCTGACCCATTCTCACACTTATTTCTCTAGAGGCAGGCAAAGTGTGGACAGGGGGTGCCATGCAGATCACAGGGATCCTCATCAGTGACAACAAATTGATTTTATTTTCAAAAATGTTGCTCCGCAGTAGGTGCATCTACACGGGGTGGAAACAATGCAGTTTGCCACTATTTTATGTGACATGGCTCAATGCTGTGGAATAATGGGAGCTATTGCTTTATATACTACACTATATTTGCTATAGGAATCTCCGGTGGTACAGTGGGTTAAACTGCTGAGTTGCTGAATTTGCTAACCAAAAGGTCGGTGGTTTGAATTTGGGGAGCAGAGTGAGCTCCAGCTGTTAGCCCCAGCTTCTGCCAACCTAGAAGTTCGAAAACATGTAAGTGTGAGTAGATCAATAGGTATCACTCTGGTGGGAAGGAAACAGTGTTCCATGCAGTCATGCCCATGGCCACATGACCTTGGAGGTGTCTATGGACAATGCTGGCTCTTCAGCTTAGAAATGGAGATGAGCACCAACCCCCAGAGTTGGACATGACTGGACTTAATGTCAGGGGAACCCTTTACCTTTACCTATATTTACCATAACCATGATTCTAAAACATTGAGCGATGGCAGTTAAAGCAGCGTCAAACTGTAGTAGATACACCTTTAGTGCTCAAACAGGATAAGGGACAGTCACCCAGGCTCTAAGAGGCCAACAGCAAAACTGGTGAGCCCAAACTCTCCTCATCAGATGCAGTGTATGGCTAAGGCCTCATCACACTTGAGCATTTATCCACTTCAGTCCATTTTAAATGCTGTGACTGCCTCCTGCAGAATTCTGGGGTTTGTAGTTTAGGGAGGCCTAGGGCTTCTCTGGATGAGCAGTTTAAAGACCCCTCCCTAAAATACAAACCCCAGAATTCGGCAGGAGTCAGTCGCAGCATTTAAAATGGACTAAAGTGGATAAATGGTCAAGTGTAATGAGGCTCATCTGTTCAGAAGGACTCCATCTAAACATGTACATTTAGTGATTACACCAGGGAAGCTATGTCTAGCTAGAAGCCTTCAGCATTCTCAGCAATGCAGTAACTCTGATCAGTATTATAAACTACACTAGTCCTGGCGTATATCTGCTTGAAATCTTGCCTTGTAGTTTATGACTCCTTAATAGTTTACAATTTTGTTTGCTGCTGAACACTTTGGATCGTTGATGGTGATTTACCAACTGGTGCTCAATCGTGGACTGTTCTTGGCACATGTTCTTTGCCCGTTCTCCTTATAGCATTCCTCACTTTACCGTAACTGTCTTGGCTTTCCTCAGCCATGGCTCATCCTTCCCTGTCTCTAGCCAGCTGGACTCCACTGTACCAGAAGGAGACTTATAACACTATGTAACAAAATTTGACAAAATTACGTTCCTGGTTCGAAAGTGTTATTTCTGTTTAATTGTGCAATACTTACTTTGAAAGCCATTGGTATACTTCAGAAACTTTGCTTTTGTGGCTGCAAAAAATCTATATTGAATTGTTTGAGAATCAGTGCCATATTCATTGAAAAAATATAGTTAAATGTGCTGAAGGATGTCCCTCACACAAAAACAAAGTTTGGGCAGTTTATTACACTTTTCCATGCTTTTAAGATAGAACCAATTAGCAATTGACATTCATAACCCAGGAATAAATATAGTGTTACATAGTATAATCAGAGAAGATGGTGAAGACTATATTTCAAAGGAATTGACAAAAACTATACTGAGCATTCTTTGTCTAAGAAAACCCTATAGCATTCATGGGGTTCCCACAAGTTGATAGGTGCCTTGAAAGCACATACATACATGTACAGAAAGTCTGACACTTTTCTTGATGCCAGTAAAGCACTTGTGTGACATCCCAGCCAATCATTACCAAGGTTCATCCAAAGCAAAGCATTTGGCCCATTCTAATCTTAATTCTTCATCAAGGCCTTAACCTGTTACTCAGTTTGCCACTGTTGTGACTCAGCCTTTGTGTGACTTTGATGAGGATTCTGGGATACAAGTACATAATGATGGGATTCAGATTCAGGATGAGTTTCAAGATGACTCTGATGGGAATTATGGAATTCAGGTGCAGAGTGTTCCTGCTGTGGGAGATGAAGAGCCCGGAGTTTTTCCCATGGGAAGAAATGATGTTGTTTCTGATGATGCCTTTCAGGTGCAAGAAGCAGAAAGGGAGAGTAGCTCTGATAACACTAATGAGCTCAGTGGCCTTGACGGCCTTGATGATGGGACCGCTTCTCTTGATCGCACTAGTCGGCTGGAATTTCAGGGATTGCGTAGAAGCCTCCGAATAGCAAATAAGAGGGAGGTCAAAGGGCAAAGAAATGCCTTCATGTCATGCTATTAAAACAGTCTGCTGAAAGGGAGATCTTTGTCAAAAGCAACTTCCTAGCTTGAATCAAGAACCAAGTCTGCTTTCCTGTATTATCTTGTAGCCTGGATGTGTTCTCGTTGCTGGGACTTTGGCTTCTTTTGAAAGGACCTTGTTTCATGCCTATGTTTCTGTGGATTTGATGGTTACAGCCTTGTTTTTATAACTATATTTTGGAACTGAACTTTTACCTTTTATGAACTATTTTATGCTTATTTTCTAATAAACTATAAAAAACTATGTTCTGTGTGCAGCCTGGTGTCTTTAGCAAGGTGAAGCTAATCTGAGGTGCGACAGCCACGTTCAAATAGCATCTAGATTTGCACAGTGTACCTGAGAAAGCAAGCTAGTGTTAGGGAAATACCATGTCATAACAAAGCAACCAAATTCTAAGGTACCAGAGTATGCCTTTTCTCATCTGAATATCAGGGGGTGGGCAAGGTAGAGCCTGTGTGCTCTATGCAGCCCCCCTTGAGCTGGTTTTGTGGGCTCTCATGAGGTCAAAAAAGGGTCATAAATGATTCAAAACTGCTCCCAGAAGACCTCTAGCCACATTGGGGGGAGGCATCATTTATTTTAAACCCAGGATACTCTAGATTATATATAAAAAGGAAGTGAAGCCTGTTTTATTTCCTGTTGCAAAAATGTCTCTTAGTTATCAAATGGGCCAGGAGGGTACGCAAAAATAAAATAAAAATCCAATATACACCCAGAGGGAATTGGAAGTTATTCAGGGGCCAAAGCCTACATTTATGCAGAGGTGCAGTGGGAAGTCCTCCGGGTTAGGGTTATGCATAGATGCCCTGTCCTCTAACAGTTGTTCACTGCTATCTGAACAGAGATCTCCTACTGATTTGTGGGTCTTTGGTATTTTCTGCCTTTCCATTTATCTGAGAAAAGAAAAGGCATCATTTGGATACTTGTGCTCCTTGGGAATAAAGACTCCAGCTGTTTCTTTTTAGCTTGTAGGAGCTACAGGTACAGTTTGCTCAGATCTTTGTGAAGAAAAGGTTTGGGTAGAGGAAGCAAAACTGAATAGGAACCATACAAAAATGTCTAGGCAGAAACTTTACTGAGAACTCATGCAAAGAACATCTGCCATAATGTCTTCCTCAGACCCTGCTTCGTTTTCCTTTCATTCATCAGTATAACGCTTCCTTGAATCTTTTAATTCTTGCCACTCACCTTGCATTGCAGTTTTTAATAAGGCAAGAGATATCCCCGTAACTGTATCATCCCTTTAAAAACTGACAGAAAAGGGTGAATGGGTGAAAGGATCCACCTGTGCCCACCAACATTTCAGTCTCTCAATCTTCACAGCTCAGGCCATATTGGTCCACAAGGAGAGAATATGTGCTAAATGGTTTGAAAAACAGAAAGCATCCGATAGCTGAAACAAACCAGCTAAACTGCATGTTAAAGAAGACTTCTAGTTCCAGTGTCTTGGGAAGCAATATTCTTGACATAGCTCACATATGGGAATATTCCATATCCCGAATGTGAGTTCTGAGTATCAAAAATCATATTCAGTGTTTGAACAGCTCCATTATGCCAGAAATTCTGCCAGTTGTAGGCCAGATGAGAGAGGTTTGCCTTTGTTGGAGGTAGAAAACTCAAAGAGTTAACTAAGGCCCCATCTGCACTGCTATAAAATCCAGTTTCAGAATGCAGGTTAACTGCTGTCAAATGGATTATATAAGTCTATATTACCACAAAATCCAGTTTAATGCAATTAATCTGAATTCTGAAACCGGATTATATGGCAGTGTAGATGGGGCCCATGTCCCAGTCAATTAGCACATTCTTGTTAAATATTTTCATACATATGTTTCTTTGAATTGAAGACGGCACCTTTGAGTGCTTTGTAAGCTGCCTGAGTCCCTCTGGGAGATGTTGGTGGGATATAAATTATTATTATTATAATATTAATAATAATTATAAAATTCTTAATAATAATAATGATAAATTAATAATTACCGTATTTATATTCTGCCCTTCTCACCCCGAAGGGGACTCAGGGCGGACCACAATGCATATAGACATGGCAAACATTCAATGCCATTAGATATACAACATACAGACAGACACAAAGGCAATTTAACATTTCCAGCTTTTGGCTTCATGAGGCTATGCTCGATTCAGCCCACAGAGGGAGCTGCCACTTCATCGTCCATTTGTGACACCAAGTCCTTGATGGAGTACTTCCTAATTCCTTTCCACATGCTGCTGGAAGTTTTATGGTGTCGTAAATTAGTTAAGTTAGCCTCCCTGTATAAAGCGATACCTAAATTTTCTACTTGACAGATGCAACTGTCTTTCAAGCTGCTTAGGTCAACAGTAAGCTAGGCTATTAAATGGTCGGGAGCTCAATCCGACCCCGGGCTTCAATCTCATGACCATAGTGATTTATTACAGCTGGCTAGTAACCAGCTGCGTCACAGCCTGGCCCCTGGTGTAGTTCAACTAATTTTGGTATTATTATTATATTGTATGACACAGCAAACAAGATAGATATGCTGGATTATTATTATTATTATTATTATTATTATTATTATTATTATTATTCCAAAGTTAGTTGAACTACACCAGTTTCAAAAGTTTGCAAGATGGTATTTTATACTTTTTAGCTAACTAATAAAACTATGACTGTTTTGCGGATCTTCTAAATGGTAATTTTTCCAACACAGTGATGCTTCCTCCTAGGTAGCCAAACTAAAAGAGGCTTGTGGTCCCAATGTGTACATGGGAAGTGAATCTATTTTGGTGTTTAGTTAGAACTTTAAAGGATCTATTCCTGTTGTGGAATGCTGTTCCCTGATATAGGTTTGACCACCTTGGATGGATTGAACTGAAATGCAGAATGGATTCACAATTCATAGTACTTACTTAGGCAATCTCTCATTGTGTGACTATGATGGCCCTCTGAGTGTTGTGTCTTGACAGTGGATACTTAGATGACTGGAGTCCTATTCTTGTCCCACATGTTATTCCACAATGAGGACATTGATTTCCAGGTGGAAGGCAGTCCTGGTCAGGGTTGGCTTGATGTATCTTCCTCTGGACACGTTTCTCCCTTTTGACCTTCATTTGAGCCTCTTTGAATTCCTCAGAACTGTTGGTCACAGCTGACCTCTAGTTAGAACACTCAAAAGCCAGAGCTTCCCTGTTCTCAATGTCTATGCCACAGTTTTTAAGGTTAGCTTTAAGCCCATCATTACATCTCTTTTCCTGCCCACCAGTATTCCATTTTCCGTTCTTAAGTTGGTAATAACTGCTTTTGGAGACGGTGATCGGGCATTCGGACCACATGGCATTCAGTCCAGTGAAGTTGATGGTGGAGGATCATGGTTTCAATGTTGGTGGTTTTTGCTTCTTTCAGCATACTAACATTTGTTCACCTGTCTTCCCAAGAAATTTCCCAAGACAATTCACAGTAGCTTGTGACCCACCAGCCTCCAATGGAATTGGTTTAGTGAATCCCATGTGAGACATAAAGATTTGTTTTCAGTTAGTGTTTGAGAGATGTTAGGTCAGACCAGCTGCAACCTCGATTCAGGACAGGCTGTAAAACAGTGGGTGTTAAAAGTTGCCTGTTCTTAAAGTATTTCCTTTCAAGCAGATGGAAGAAAAGTACAGTGTACCCGCCAAGGTTCTTACAAAGAGACAAGAAGCTTTGCCAGGCTATGAAATTCATGTAGCTTGTTCAGTCGCACAATTATTGACCTGCAGTAAATCCATGCATCCTAGCCTTTTGCAAATTTCCAACTAGAGAATTGCACTTTAAGAGACCAAGCATGGATTTTTCTATTTTTCCACCTGAAAAAAGGATGAAAAATCTAGGACTGGAAAGAAAGAGCAAAATACAAGCAGTAGCCTAAGGCCGGTTACCGACCTCTTTGTAATCTTGGTAAATCAATGGATAGTTTTGGTTGGCCATGAACCAATGATTGTGAACCATATGTCATACCTGGCTATAAGCAAGTTCTCCTATTCTCCCCTTGCATTAACTTAGAGGTGGCTTGATTCATTCTTTCACCAACAGGAAGAAATTGTATTACACTTCTGATCTACTCTGATAGCTGAGAAAAATATCCTATTCCTGCCAGCAAACCTTCCCTTCCCCCCAAAACCCTGCTTCTTCACTGAGTCTTTTTCTTTTATTTTGATTTCAAAAAGAAGTCAGCTGAAAATGTCAAAGGTTATTTTTTTTTACAGCACCCTCATCATTTTCAGAGTCAAAACTTGAAGGAGTTTGCTGGTATCTGTAATGACCTTTCAGTCCAACATCATGAGGTTACAGTCAACATAACCTCCCAGATCTCTTCCCTTGTCTAGAATTTGCATAGGTTTCGTTTAGCAAGAGTTTTCACTTCATCCATTCAGTACTGGCTGGGGAAGGCCAATGTCAGTGCGGTGGTTGAATCTTCTGTGAATTTTAACCTGATTTTTTTTTAAAAAAATGTTCCAGGATGGCGTGATTTTAATTATGGAATGTAATGTTTTAAACATTTAACATGTTTAAATTTTAATCTAATTTAATTTTAACTTTTTGGAATTGTATGTGTTTTAAGACATTGAATAATTGCCTCTGTGTAAGCTGCCTTGAGTCCCCTTTGACATAGAGAAAAGCAGGTTATAAATAAATAAATAAATAAATAAATAAATAAGATGCTGAGCAATATTTTCTATTCAAAATAGTATTAGGCAAGTTGCAGACTGTGAGCTGCATGCCAGTCTTGAACCACGTAGTCTCCCACAAGTCTCCATAAGTTCTCTTTGCAACCTACAATTAATTAAAGATTAGCATGATTATGAAGCAGTTATGTCCTTAAAATCCCCCATGCCTGAAAACACGTGAAAAGATTCCTCATGTATGTATTTATTAGGGTCACCCAAACTTACAGCCAAGTTAAACGAGTTATCTCAAAATGCTTCCAGAACTTCCCATTAAAGGTAACTTAAAGTCAACTGGAAAGCATTACTGGCTACATCAATACAATAAATTTCTTCTTACATGTTGAAAAATGTCTTCTTTCTGCACTCATTACTAGTCATGTGCATTCGGGGCAAACTTTGATTAGTTTTGTGTCTCAGCTTTCGGTGAGGCCCCCAATCTGTTTTGATTGAGCCTCCTGAAATCAGGAGGGCAGATATTTGTTCTCCATCTTCGGTGCTGAAAGATCTGTTTTCTTTTGGCCCATTACTGGGGGGTTTCAAAGTGCATGAGCCTACGGGTGCAGGCTTTGGGCCTCACAGGGCCTTGTGATGTCCCCTGAACCCTTGGGCCGTGATCCTGCCTCCATGGTGGACCAAAGTGATGAGGAAATGGGGTTTGTGCCGATTCAGCAAGATTCTGCCCCGTTCCAGATGCTCCCTATTGACAATTCTAGCCCACAGCTCATTAAAAAGGCCCTTGAAACGGAGTCTTCTCCCACCAGTTCCCCTCCCTTTGATAGACAGATGTTTTGGGAAACTAGTAGGTTTGAGAAAGCTGTCAGGAGAAGGAGCGCGCGATTAGCAGCTAGAGAATCTGCTGATTAACCTGTTTTCCCCTGAGAGTTCTCAGGGAGGATCGCATCTGGTTGAAGATGTTGTTTTAGCTGTTTTCCCTTGGGAAAAGAGCATTTGGACACCTGCTCTGTGGAAAGATTTGAAGTTCCTTAAAAGTTCTGTGCGCTGGCTAGCCAGCGCGGAGTCAACATGTCAGTTGAAGGATTAACTTCACTTCCAGCCAAGTGTGGACCACGTTTGGATCCACTACCTTCCAGCCTAGCCGTGCCTTGCCTAGCCTTGTTTCCTTGCCTTGCCGTGATTTCAGCCTTGCCTTGTCGTGCCATGGATCCAGTTTTGTCTTCAATTCCTTGCCTTGGACTTGCTTTGGAACTCTAGCAAAAGACTTGGACGTTTCCCCACTCAGACTGCTTGGAAGTTTGAGTGTGTTTCGGTTTTTTGGATTTCAAACTTTAAACTCTAATATTGGACATTGGACAATATATTATTGGACTATATTTGACCTTTCCTAAAAGGTCTATTGATGAACTTTATCTTCTGCTTGTTTTTGTTTTATTTCTTTAATTCTTTAATAAAGATATTAGATTGTTTATTGGCCTCAGTGTATTGGTTTCCAGTGCTCTCGCAGCCAGGGGTGTCACAGGCCTGCAGCTGAGTGCTAAGGAGTGCTCCTTACTCAGTGCTCGGCTGCAGGCCTTGTATGGCCCAGGTGCATAGGCCCAAAGCCTGCACCCATAGGCACATAATGCCAGGGTGCCTGCAGTCGAGCACTGAGTAAAGAACACTCCTTACTCGGTGCTCAGCTGCAAGCCCTGTCAGACCCCAGTGCTTTGGACTTACTTCAATCCGAAAATCCGGCTTGGAGCCAGTACCTCCTCCTGCCTGTCTTTCATATTTTAGTTTATTTTTGTTTCAGGAGGGGCCTTCCCATTTGGTGTCATGTGAATGAGCGGTATGAAACAGAAACACGAATCAAACGGATGAGACAAATTTCGGGTCCATGTCTACTCGTTACCACAAAGTAACTATGCACAGACATCTATGTGCATTATAGCTCATTACTTCTAAATTGTTCATCAGAGGCTAAGCTTCCTTGTCCACCAACTTCAGCTAAGGGATATTATTATTATTATTATTATTATTATTATTATTATTATTATTATTATAGTAGAGTCTCACTTATCCAACATTCGCTTATCCAACATTCTGGATTATCCAACGCAGTCTGCCTCCCACCCAGATCCACAGCTGTTTCTCTAGGCAGCAAGGACTGAACTTTTACAGATTTAATTTCCGACAATGTTGTTACTGTAAATTCATTTTATGCAATTCTATCTTTATTTTTAGTCAATTTGTTAGTAGCCAATGTTTTTGTAATCAATGTTTTCAATACATAGCGATGTTTTGATGCTAAATTCCTAAATACAATAATCACTACTGCACATAACGTTACCATGTATTGAACTGCTTTTTCTGTTGATTTGTTGTAAAACATGATGTTTTGGTACTTAATTTGTAAAATCATAACCTAATTTGATGTTTAATAGTCTTAATCCCTCCTTATTATCCAACATTTTCGCTTATCCAATGTTCTGCCAGCCTGTTTATGTTGGATAAGTGAGACTCTACTGTATTATTATGTTTATTTATATCCCACTTTTTCTCTCAACAAGCAGCTCACATTAAAAGCATTTCAGAACAATTGAAAATCTGCAAATATATAAACATTAAAACTCAAGTCTAATGCACACCCTAATTTTGGGAACGTAATTTAGTCAAAAAAGGTGAGCATTAGAACTCTGTAAATATGGTATCATGGATATTTAAAAACTTCAGTTAAAATCAATAAATACATATCCAAATGAAAAACCACAGCAACCCCTGACTTTATCTTTAAAATCATCTTATTTAAAAGATAGAGAGCAAGGTGGTGGCTTCTCATGGTCACAGTATGTACAATCAGTGGTTCACCATCAAGCAATATTATTAGGTGGACTATACAGAGGTATGATGTACACCTTTTAAGTAAGAGAGAACTGGTACCGCAACCCACACTTGTGGCCCAGGATGATATAATTTGGCATATGTTCAGCATCATCTCAGCTTGCCCCCCCAAGATGAGACAGAGGGCCCTTCCATACAGCCATATAACCCAGAATATCAAGGCAGAAAATCCCACAATATCTGCTTTGAACTGGGTTATCTGAGTTCACACTGCCATATATTCCAGTTCAAAGAAGATAATGCGGGATTTTATTCAGATGTGTGGAAGGGGCCTTCGATACAGAGAGTTCCCCCGGTATCAAATATGTGTCCTATTAGCAGATACTTTTGCTTGTTATAGTAGCCAAAAGCCAAAACCTCCAAACTTCTCTGAAACTGCATTTCTGAAGACTGTTCTTGCAACATCTCTTTGAGATTCCACCACTATGAGCTGTAGTCTCATTCATTTAGTTGCTGTTCAACAGGAGCAGCGTTTTCTTTGGTGACAAAGGCTGAAATCAGTCCTTAGCTGTCAATTAGATCACCATTAACAATTCCACACTCATAAAATTAATATCTACGTCCATCATTAAATTGCAAGTTTAATAAGCCAAAAACATCAAGTCTACATTTCCAATGAAATGAGTAAAGCATTCCTGGAGCCATACATTCACTCCAGGTATTAATCCATATTCTGAGGGAGCTATCCAATGTGCTGAAGATTGATAATTTTGGAAATAAGACTGAACATCTTGGATAGTTTTGTTAAAATCAGGACTAAAATCTGAAGTGTAGTCATAAACCAATTACCAGAAGCCACTAGCTTCCACGGCACAGACTGCACAGTTTTACTTGTTCTTATTCCTTGTTTATTTTTGGAATTGTTTATTTTTCTTTAATAATGAAAAAAATAACCAGGTCTGGGAAGTGGATATAGAAACAGCAGACTACTTCATTCCATTGGTGTCAGCTGAAACTGGAAAAGAAAGTTATTTGATTCATTCTTCCAGATGTCAGTTGACCACGTGATGACTGAAGTTGCTGTCCTCCAGTGACTACTAATCTGCGTGAAAGAGGGACATGGCCCAAATCAGGGGTCCCAAAGGTCCTTTACCTGATCCCCACCCTAAACTTTAGACTTAGGGTCACCCTAAGCCTGAAACAACTTGAACACACACAACAACAACAATCCTAATTCTCTTGACTCTCTCATTAGCCAAAAGCAGGCTCACACTTTCCATTGAAATACTGGTAAGTAAATGTTAGTTAAATTTTTTCTTCATTTTCAATATTGTATTGCCCCCAATGGCACAGCGAATTAAACCACTGAACTGCTAATCTTGCTGACTGAAAGGTTGGTGGTTCGGATCTGGGGAGCGGGGTGAGCTCCCACTGTTAGTCCCAGCTTCTGCCGACCTAGCAGTTCAAAAACATGCAAATGTGAGTAGATCAATAGGTACTGCTCCATGCAATTAAAAAGCTTGAGCACCCTTGGTCTCCATATTATTACAGCTAATCTGTTATTGTTTATTCATATTTATATTCCCTTGTATTTAATGAAGTTTCATCCTCTGATTCTCAAATATTTTTGAAACATCAAAAAACATATTCCTGAAGAGTCAAGAAACCTTGATGAGAAAAATCCTGCCTTGAGAGTTGTTCAACAAAAAATTGTACATTGATTCTCTGCACAGAAAATAGTATTTTTGAACTGATAATGCCATTTCTGTTCAGAAATTTTACTTTATGTGAAGAAAGTATTGTTCCTTTGCAGAAAATTGTGTTTTCTGCACAAAAGAACCTCACTGACATTTTAATGCAAATTAAGTTTCAAGATGCAAATAGTATCCAAAACTATCATTTCTGAAGACCCTTTTTTGACGTGGAAATAATATTGCAAGAATTACTTCTTGCATCCTTTGAGAGGCAAATTAATGAAGAATGTCTTCCCTGTTTCCCATCACAGCAAAACCAAACAAACAGGAGTGCTTTTGTTTAAAGAATTGGCAAGACGTTTCCACAGTTTGCACGGTTTCTTCTTCTTGAAGATCCTTTAGTTGTTTGTTTCACATTCTTCTTTTGTTGCCATACGCTGTAGGAGATCCTCTGTGTTCCAAAACTGTGGAGATTTATTCTATTATTTCTCATGCCACGTGTGGAGTTACTGCTAACAACACTGGTCTCAAATGAAGTTTCCTTCATCTTCAAACCAGGCTTCATTTTTTGGCTTTCTGCCTTTTGTCTTCACATGGTACGCAGTGTCCCAACTCGAGAGCAGACCCTTAAGCATTTTCATAAAAGTGTCCCTAAAAAAAGAGACAATCTGCTTGCTAAGATGAAGGCTTCTGGTTTGCATAAAACATGAGTGTGATACATTATATGTATGTACATTTTGAAATCATTATTATCATTTATACAGTAAGTAGGATTTTTGCACCTCCAAGGTTTTTGGCAAGAAAGGAAGCATCTCGCTTTGAATGTTTGCATGTTTGCAAGACTGACAAGGCATTCCCAAGCAATGAAATCTGTGCAGAATTTCATAATGTGAGTTGGGAAGATCCACATAATTGAGATAAAAGTGACAGATAATTTAGTCCATTTGGGGAAAGTTGTATAAAGTGGGAAATGTTTGAAAGTAACTGTACACACTGGGCGTAAATCACAGATATACACAGTGAGCTTTGGTATTCACTGGGATTTGGTGCCCACCCATCCCATTGATACCAAAATCCAGGAATGCTGAAGTACAGTAGAATCTCACTTATCCAACATTTGCTTATCCAATGTTCTGGATTATCCAACGCATTTTTGTAGTCAATGTTTTCAATACATCATGATATTTTTGTGCTAAATTCGTAAATACAGTAATTACTACATAGCATTACTGCATATTGATCTACTTTTTCTGTCAAATTTGTTGTATAACATGATGTTTTGGTACTTAATTTGTAAAATCATAACCTAATTTGATGTTTAATAGGCTTTTCCTAAATCCCTCCTTATTATCCAACATATTCGCTTATCCAACATTCTGCTGGCCTGTTTATGTTGGATGAGACTCTACTGTACTATTATATACAATAGCATCGTGAACCACTGTACCTTATTCAAAGTGGCAAAATCAAGTTATGGTTTTTGGAATTAAAAAACATTTTCAAGCCATAAATGATTGAGTATAGAATCTGTGAATATGAAGGACTAAGTCTCTGTGTGTAAGAGAGGCCATACGACCCATGTGTCCATTCAGTCTGCTTCCCAGGTTGTTACTCTTCATGGGCAATGTCACTTCCAGTTTATTTCCTGCTTATCACCCTTGATCTGTAAAACTGATTTACATGATCTGAGTTTCGATCTGTAAACCAAACTTGGATGGGAGCTTTCATACACAAAATGTCTTCAGACAGAAAAAATCTTGCCAGGAAAATGCCATGCTCGAAGGCACATCAGACAACAAAGTCTTGGAAATCCCATCATCAATATTCTCCTTGAAAACCTAGAGCTTAGTGAGGTTACTTCTTTGGACTGTAAGACCTAAAATCTGTACTAACTAGACGTTCTCCGAAAAAAGTTACTTCCCCGTGCCCTGGGAAAATTAGAGGGATATGCTTTGGATTTGTGTATTCACAAGCCTACTTCTGTTCAATTGGACAAAGGAAGACATACTTTGCAATCTTATCTACAGGGTTTATCTCCAGCTTCGCGCTGTTCCACCTGATTATTAAATATCCTATATCTGCACAAGGAGCAGTGAAACATTCTTATCTCCATTCGGCCTCATTCAACAAAAGCTATTTCTTCCAGGGTTTTTTGCACCGTGCAAGAATTTCTCAACAATTCATTATTGAAAATCAATCTGTCTTTGCTTCTTGGGTACATTTGATTGCCTTTGTAAACTAAGTACGTGTTATTTAAACAAAGATGGACTGAAAAGCAGGCATTATTATTATTATTATTATTATTATTATTATTATTATTATTATTATTATTGACACAAAGACATAGTATGACACAGAAAACGAGATCTATATGCTAGATTTCGTATCACAAAATCACAAGTATTATATTTATATTGTTGAAGGCTTTCATGGCTGGAATCACTGGGTTGCTGTGAATCTTTCGGGTTGTATGGCGATGTTCCAGAAGCTTTCTCTCCTGATGTTTCACCCACATCTGTGGCAGGCAGATGGTACCTCACAACCTCTGAGGATTCTGCCACAGATGTGGGCGAAACGTCAGGAGAGAAAGCTTCTGGAACATGGCCATACAGCCCGAACAACTCACAGAAACCCATTATTATATTTATTTATACCTGCAGGAGACTCAAAGCAGCTTAACATAAAAGCTTCAGTGTGCAATTTAAAATATACAAATATGCAAACATTAATACAAAATTAAATATAAACAGTATTTTAAAATTCCAAGTTAAAAACTATCAAAACATATTCAAAGTTTACAAAGGCATAGGGCATGATTGCCAAACACAATGGGAATTCTGCCACGTTGAGTAGAGTATCCCAAGAGAATCAGGATATGGACATGTAATAAATAAATAGCAATAAAATAAAACTTTATTTATATCTCCTCGAGAGGACTCAGGGTGATTTCCAACATAGAGCAAAACATTCAATTGCCAAAAGGAAACCACACAACAAAGGTAAACATAATAAACATAATGAAACAAGAACATAAAAGGTAAAGGTTTCCCTTGACGTTAAGTCCAGCCATGACTGACTCTGGGGGTTGGTGCTCATCTCCATTTCTAAGCTGAAGAGCCGGCATTGTCCGTAGACACCTCCAAGGTCATGTGGCTGGCATGACTGCATGGAGCACCGTTACCTTCTCGCCGGAGCAGTACCTATTGATCTACTCACATTTGCATGTTTTCGAACTGCTAGGTTGGCAGGAAGCAAGAACATATCATTCTACTAAAACAACCACAAAATTTAAATCCAGAATCAATATGCTCCATTAACAGGTTCAAAATACCAATGACCAGAACTTCAGAATGGACATGGCCAACTATGAGGGATAGACAAAGACTAGTGCATCAGAATTTAGAGTTAGATGTGACAAACATATTGACTAACAGATGTTAAATGAGCATAGCCTGTAAATCAAGAAACCAAAAGAAAGGGATCCATAGCCCCTAGACTGGCTAGGAGGACCTCTCTATTTCTTATAGAAATAGATTCAGACTGTCAATTTGAAAAGTAATCAATGAGTTACAGTTGGTCCTCTGTATCCACAGATTGTGTATCCATAGATCCAATCATCTATAGTAACTATATATTATTATCATGCTCTTGGTTCTGGATGTCTGGAAAAAGTTAGCCACTAACATTATTATTATTCAGCAAATTCTTCTTCCATCCAGACCGAAATGTTTGCTGTAGCCAATAAGATAAACTTGGTTAATCAGGAGAAGGATTGTTTTCATTGATTTAATGTGATCATACGCTTTGCTGCCTCCCTTCCCTTTCCAACAAAAGAGCCCAACAAAAGTCTTCTTGTCCTTTCCCGCGTGTGTTTGGCTGCTTTCAGGAGGAAGAGAGGGAAGCAGCTAACAGTATGATCTAATTAAACTGTTCAGAACAAACCTTCTAATGTACCAGAAGTATAACAGCCAAAATAACATGTGATATCACAATTAAGAGTTCTGCTTTTGTTTCCCCTTCACGTATAATGCAACCTTTAGAAATCTTGCTTTTGTTGTTCTATACCTATATGGAAAGTTTAAAAAGAATCCCGTTTCTAGTCTTTTTCTTTTTCTTTCAGTTTTAAAGCTTCCCAATATGCAGGTCTCATGGGGTGTAGCAATGGTTGAGCTATTTATATTTTGTGGCTTATTATCAGCCTGGTTAGGTTTAATACCTACCCTGTTTCCCTGAAAATAAGACATCCCCCAAAAATAAGACCTAGTCGAAGTTTTGCTGAATTGCTAAATATAAGGCCTCCCCCGAAAGTAAGACCTAGTAAAGTTTTTGTTTGGAAGCATGCCAAACAAAACACCATAGCATGCAGGATTGGTAAAGGTACATACCAGTTGTACATGGAAATAATGGTACAGTAGAGTCTCACTTATCCAACATAAACGGGCCGGCAGAACATTGGATAAACGAATATGTTGGATAATAAGGAGGGATTAAGGAAAAGCCTATTAAACATCAAATTAGGTTATGATTTTACAAATTAAGCACCAAAACATCATGTTATACAACAAATTTGACAGAAAAAGTAGTTCAATACACGGTAATGTTATGTTGTAATTACTGTATTTGGCACCAAAATATCACGATGTATTGAAAACATGGACTACAAAAATGTGTTGGATAATCCAGAACGTTGGATAAGCGAATGTTGGATAAGTGAGACTCTACTGTAGTAACAAGAAATTCTTGCTAGGATTCACAGTTTGTCTGGTTATGCTGATTTGTGATGACAACTACTGTACAGTATATAATAAATGTTCATTTTTTTGTTCAACAATAAATGTGAATTCTTCTTCATGGAAAAATAAGACATCCCCTGAAAATAAGACCTAGCACATCTTTGAGAGCAAAAATGAATATAAGACACTGTCTTATTTTTGCGGAAACATGGTAAGCAGGAAATGTTGCTTTTGTAAATACCAATTTCCAGAATGCCACTGTCCATACTGAATGGGAGATTCTGGAAGCTATACATAACATTTTAAAGCTTTGTACCTGACTCATATCTATGACCATTCTTTTTCCTCGTGTAGGCATCTTCTTGGTTTTCTCCATCCTTCAAAACGTGCTAGCATATTTTCACATCTGATTTATTCATCTCCAACCCCCCACCCATAAACGTAATATATGACTGTTTTGAGTTCTTGTTTTACATATTTCTGCAGTAAGCCCTATCAACCTGGAGTAAACCCTAGTTAAATATATTTGACAAGACATTTTCTGCAATGAACCCTACACAATTGGCTCTACACATATATGGGTTTGACTTCTGAGAGTTGTATTACACTATGTAATATCATTTTCGTCCCTGGGTTATAAATGTCATTTCCTAATTGGTTCTATCATAAACACATGGAAAAGGTTTATTGAACTGCAAAAACTGTCTTTGCAAGAGGGACATCTTACTATTGCATGTTTTGCTCTCGTTTTTCAATGAATCTCAATGAGTCTCAACCAATTTAACATAGCTTGTGGCAGCCACAAAAACAAAATTTCTGGAGTATAATAACTACCATATATATTCAAGTATAAGCCAACTTGAATATAAGCCGAGGTACCTAATTTTACCACAAAAAAACTGGGAAAACATTGACTCCAGTATAAGCCAAGATACCAATAAAATTACATTAATTGAGGCATCAGTAGTTCAAATGTTTTTGAATCTTTACACCAAACTGTAATTTAAGATATGACTGTTCAACTCTGATAAAATCATTATTTCCATCTTCTTCAATGTAAATGTGCTTATGTATCCTTTTAATAATAATAGAGTGAAATAATAAATGTAATAATAATAATAAATGCAGTAAAATAATAAATGTATTAATAATAATAAAAATAGAGTAAAATAAAGGTAAAAGTAACAACAATAATAGAATAAAATAATAAATGTAATAATAATAATTAATAGAGTAAAATAATAAATGTAACAATACCAATAATAATAGAGAAAAATAATAAATATACCATATATACTTGAGTATAAGCCAACCTGAATATAAGCCTACCAGGACCCTCACCCAAGTATAAGCCGAGGTTTTTTTTTCAATCCTAAAAAAGGGCTGAAAAACTAGCCTTATACTGGAATATATACAGTACTTTTGAAGTAAGTACCATACAAATAAACAGAAAATGACACTTTCAAACTAGGAACAGATTTTTTAAAAATTTGTTTATTTATTTATTTTATTTACAGTATTTATATTCCGCCCTTCTCACCCCGAAGGGGACTCAGGGCAGATTACAATGAACACACATATGGCAAACATTCAATGCCAACAGACAAACAACATATATAGACAGACACAGAGGCATTTAACATTTTTTTCCAGCTTCACAATTCCGGCCACAGGGGGAGCTGTTGCTTCACTGTCCACTGGTGGCTGTACTTCCTCATTCCTTTCCTCATGTTTTTCTGGCAGTTTTATGATGTTGTAAATTAGTTAAATTAGCCTCCCACATAAAGCGTACCTAAATTTCCCTAATTGACAGGTGCAACTGTCTTTCGGGGATGCATAGGTCCACAGCAAGCCGGGGCTATTAATGGTCGGAGGCTTAACCCGACCCGGGCTTCGAACTCATGACCTCTCGGTCAGTAGTGATTTATTGCAGCTGGTT